>NC_136502.1:47127232-47177232 GCF_053919585.1 Euprymna scolopes | reverse complement strand
TCAGTTCAATACGGATACGTACAATATAACCTTTTTTTTTTTTTTTTTTTTCCCATATTTTCATTTTTTTAATGTCTTGATTAAACTGTACAAGTACCTTTTTTTTAAATTTCAACAAAGTTTAAATAGGAATTTTTGGGTGGGGATTGGGAATATTCTGTATTGAATACGTTTTTTTTTATGATGTTTGATTTTAGCTTGAAAAGTTCGCAGCAAGCGTGAAGAGGTTGGTGTATCAGAATTTTTGGGGAATTTTTGACACCCCTAACACAAAACTGCGAATAAAAAAAACAAACAAACAAAAAAAAAAAAAACTCGTAATTTATCTTTTTAAAGTGGGTTGTTTATTTTCTTTATGGAATATTCTTCCAAAATAAACTATTAAAGTTGTTTAAAAACTAATAGAAATATTATTTTATTTTTTAAAAAACAGTATTTACAACGTGCCGGCGCGTCTTCATGCAGCCATTTTTTTTTTTTTTTTTTTTTTTTTTTTTTTACGTAATGAAATCAATTGAATTTTACGAGTTAAATATTTTTCAATTTTTAAACTTTAAAAATCTATGAAAATTTCTCTATTGGTTCAATTTTTACGATATTTTCAGGGTCAATGTGAAATTTTATGCTCTTTCCAATAAACCAAATATAATATTTTAGACAAACAGTTTTTTTAATCCCCCCCCCATTTTGAAATTTCTATTAAAATTTAAATAATTAATTTACGCACCAAAGTTTTATATATCAATTTCATATTTACAATAACAAAGAAGAACTTGAAAATATCATAATTGTTGATATTATTTTATTTATTTTATCACAACATAATGTTTTACAGCTTATAATCCTTAAAACGCGAACTCAATTAAAGATTTTAGATCTTAGCTTCGTAATTCTTAATGCAAATTTAAAAAAAATTGTTCATGGTAACAAAACCCAATACACAACTGAATAAGATGCTTAGTTATCGAATGCTGCTCATGAAGGAAAAAAAATTCTTAAAAAGTTAAAGGAAATAAAAACTGCAATCTTTTAATAATCAGAAAATCAACTTGCATTAAGATTTAGAATCTCTGGTAAAACTTGCGGAGTGTGCACTGTTTTACGGTTGTTGTAAATATGGAACGGGAATTTAGATTTCATTCCGTTTTAATCTTTTTTTTAATTGTGCCCCCAAAACGAAAGTAATCGAAAGAATAACATTCAACAATCATACTTTTATATATATATATATATATATATATATATATATATATATATATTAATTTTTTTTTCTTTTCAATAAAATTTTCTTTTCATATAAAAAAAAAATCTTTCGTTTTATATATATATATATATATATATATATATATATATATATAAAACGAAAGATTTTTTTTTATATGAAAATAAAATTTTATTGAAAAGAAAAAAAAAAATTAATTTTTTAATGAAAAAAGTAAATTTGGTATACGTTTTTGTTATTTTTTTTTTTTACGTAAGTCCAACTCACCATTCACATAGGAAATGTTGACTTTTATAGGTTTTTGGGTATGTATACAACAAATAAACACCCCCAACTTGCCCATGTTAAGAAGGGCTTTTGGAACAGACACCCCTAACCTTGTCAGCATATCTGAAAACCTATAAAAGTTGACATGTCAAATGTGAACGATGAATTGGACGAAATTTAAAAATGTTTCAAATTTAAAACAGAACGAAATTTAAATTTCCGTTCCATTTTTACAACAACCGTAAAACAGTGCATACTCTGCAAGTTTTACCAAATCAGTATATAAACAATGTTTTGTTCTTTTCATTTTGATCAGCAAATGCTTAGTTATCGAATGTTGCTCATGTAAAAAAAAAAAAAAAAAAATATCTAAAACGTTAAAATAAAAACTGCAATCTTTTAATAATCATAGAAGATATTACTCACACAAGCGGGAGCACCTCTCTATAGCCTGTGAGGTGGTGAGAATCGGGTAAAGAAAAAGAAAAACTTAAGTTTGTAGATGGATTCTTTGTATACATTTGGCATTAATTTGTATATAAGGGGAATAGCGGCTATAAGAAGGACGAATCGCTCAAATTACTACTTGTATTAACTTGAATATATTAGTCTTCATTAGTGACAACCTTTCTTTCATAATTGTTTAACTTAGTCTATTGACACGATTAGTAGAGAATTCAGTCTTTTACTTGTTTTCACAGAAGATTTTATTGAAGCGTTTAGTTCACTCACTTTTCTTCTTTTCAGAAGCACAGGTAGAATTTGTCAAAAGTCTCCTGACATTAATATTGTGATATTTTTCATAAAAATAAACTATATATAATGTTCTTTAATGCTTTATTTAAAGTTTCAAAGTTATTTGTTTTTTTGCCGCCATAGTGTATTCATCTCAAACAATGAAATCATATCATTTTAGTAGTTCAAACATACCCCATTTTTCTATATATTACAAACTGGATTATCCTTGTTTGTTAAATCTAGAGGCAGCTTTAATGTCGAATTGTTAGTTCGATCTCAGACTTTAATGTTGCAGCAATCCCAAAAGCAGCAGCCAAAGTAGTTTTATCTTGTTGATGAGCTTTTACCAAAATAGTTACTGTGACAAATGTCTTTTTGGTAAAACATTGTGTATCTAGAAAAATAAATATGTCGAATTTATGTCAATGAAAGAAGAAACATAATTCCCATTTGGTCATAAGCAATTCATTTTCGGAACTTTATGTTGTGAAATGCAGGATAAAGAAAAGAAGTAGGAGAAAAAGCATCAACTAAATTACTTTTGACTGAGGCGATTATTTTCATTTAATGATCATATTAAAATCAAACTGAAAATTCTTTCCTGATAGACTTTCAAACACACTTGTTCAGTTTGGAATATTTTCAAAGACACGTTTAAAACTTCTAAGATGGTTCTTGTTGGAATGCAGCATTTCTTGAAGTTGTACAAATATTACAATTAACCCTTGATTATAGTTGCACTTAAGCCTGTTATTTTTTCATATTTTTAATGAAATAGATTTGCAAAAATTTATGTTCATTTTAACTGTAAAATATTCTAAATCACTTGTGCAGTGTCAATAAAAATGCTCGGAAAGGTGGAGTATCCCCTTAGGACGCTTTTTTTAAAAACTATTACAAACTAATATAGCTCAAAATAATCTCCTGTGTGTAATATTTCTTTACATAAGATTCAGTCATAAAATATTTTATAAATTCAATACAAAATTTGTTACCAGAGAGAACACACAAACATTACACACACAGATACACACATGAATTGAATTTTATATATAGTAATCTGAAGATGAAGCCTAATGGCTTTAAAGGTTGATACAAAAGTGCTCAGGAATTATAACTCCAGAGCATGTCATTTTAAGAAACTGAACTCTCCATTTAAGCATAACAAACTGAACTCTCTATTTAAGCATTGATCAAGCCAGTTTAAAAACATTTCATGCTTGAAAAATGTAAACAACAAAAACTGTTAAATCTGCAAAAATATTTTGAAAATATAAAATGTGTTTTTCCTTTCTGTTTCCAGGTTAGTGAAAAAAGATTTGTTATTGAAGAGTAAAGAATCTGACTCTGACAACTGTTCGAATTGAATTGAAACTGGAATCTTGAAAACTGGTTTGATATATTGCAAAAATGAGTGAAGAAAACCATCTTAAATATGATAATGCAAGATGGAGTTTTTATGTCCTGTAAAGCTTAAAAATCAGATGGAAGTAAATCATATGCAAGAAAAGCCGTTCATATGCAAAATCTGTGGACTAGGATATAACTGTCATAATAGCTTGAATCAACACAAGAAAATCCACTTGGGAGAAAAACTTTATGGGTGTCAGATTTGTAGGTTAATATTTGACATACCATCAAATTTAATGGCTCATTTGTGCACCCATATTGGGGAGAGACTCTTTATCTGTCAAATCTGTGGATCAAGATTTAAAAAACATTCAAATCTGAAGGTGCACAAGCGGATACATTCAGGAGAAAAACCATTTGCTTGCAAGATCTGTAAATCTGCATATTCTACAAAAAATAATCTTAAAGAACACTATAATACACACAAACAAGAAAAAGATTATCATTGCAAAATATGTGGGAAAGAATTTCGGTTCAAATCAAGTCTTGTTACGCATATAAAAACGCATACTGGAGAAAAAGCCTACAAGTGTGAAACGTGTGGTTCTAGATTCATAACCAATGCTCATCTTCGAGATCACATTCGAACTCACACTGGCGAGAAACCATTTAATTGTGAAATATGCAAATCAGCATTTACTCAAAGTTCTCACCTTAAACGACATATGAGACTACACACTGGTGAAAAACCATTTGAATGTGATTTTTGTGATAAGAAATATGCTGATTCTTCACATCTTAGAAAACACATACAAACACACATGCAATAGTCAATCTATTTCTATGTTTCTTAACTCTTTTAGATTGGGTTATTAATTTTTATTATTTGAATTATTCAGACTACTATTTTCATCTTTCACAGATTTTTAAATGTAACCTTTTATTTAATTCATGGGGAGTAGTGAGCTCTCGTTTTACTAAGTACTTTATCCACTATATCATTTAGTATAACTTGATTTGGAATTACACTCTTCTGGAGGTTAAAGGTTCAATCCTTAAAGCAGACAACATTGAAAATACAATTGTGAATTACTTAAAACTTCTGCCCAGACTGACAGAATAAGAACATGCTGCCTCTATGGATTAAATAAAGGGTTCTGTTCGAAATTTCTTTTTGAATATTAAGTTCAGCAGAAACATTCCCAAGGTCAATAGTTACTTTGAGTGAAGCTTTGAGAGAATAACACTCAAGAAAAGAACACTAACCTAAATAATCCAAATTAATCCCAATTTATTTTCTGTTGAGTGCAACTTGTTGCTAAAATATATATTTATCTATTTTAAGTATACTATGTAAAAAAATGTATGAACAACAGTGTTTCATGATATTTTCAAATTCTAAGACAAATATATAAAGAATCCTAGTTTTGTCTCGAAAGAAAATGATTACCCCTTTTCGAGCGTACTTGATAAAGTGACATATAAGACTACACATAGGAGAAAAACCATTTGAATGTGATTTTTGTAATGAATATTCCGATTCTTTACATTTTAAAAAACACATGCAACAGGAGAAAAATTGAATGCCTACTAGACTCTCTTATGTGTTCAATAAGCTGGATTGTGGATTGGATCGCCTCCTGTATTAATAGAGGACAGTTTTTAATAATAAAAAACGTAGCCAATGAGGAACTCTTATATAAAAACATAAATAAAAACAAAAGTAAACACTGACAGCATTAATAGCATCCTAAATTATGAGATGATAAAAAAATGAACGAATCTCTTAACAAAAGAAAGTTGTCTCTCTCAGAGCAATGACAAACAGCGCCAATCCATTTAAATAATGCCTTACATATTGACTTCCGTCTGTCTCAGGAGATAATGGAGTTCTATGCCTCAGATTAACTTGTTGCCATTCAACACGAGAAGAGTAGTATGAAGTGTGTTCATAACTTATAAAAATCTGTTTTATTTGGTTTTAAAGAACCCATAACATTTTAAGATATTTTTTAAAATATAATTTTGGGTGAAGGGTAGCCACTTTTTAAAAAGACTCTTGAACAACGGGCTATTTTCAATTGTTTCAATAATTGCTCTAAATTTATATGCGCTACTAAGCCTTCATCCTAAATTCTAAAATAATTTTGTGTTTGTTGGTTCACAAATATCGCTCCAAAAAGTAGACTATCATTGGGGTGAAGGTACTTTTAAATGTAGATATAATTTCTTTTTTAATTTGACAAACTTGTAAATGTTTTCTTTTTATGTATTTTATCGAAGACTTTGATAAATTTATTGTGAGATATGTATATTTTTAATAGACAAAGCGGCTCCAAGAAAATAAAACTTGCCCATTCATTTGAAACCTTTAAATGTGAACTGTTTAAGAAGCGTCAGCTAGACACTTGGCTAGTAGATGCGAAAAAATACTTGAAGATTTGATTGGGCTTCAGACGGCATCTGGCGCTGTAGAAATCACTCAGTCTAAGTAAATGATAGACAGAATCCAAGAAAATTTGATGCTAAAAGTTTTCACACGGAAGCATGAAAATTCACAAATTCATTTCAAATTCAATTCAAAGCTAAGCTTTTTTACAACGTTTTGTTCATTCCTTGTCATATTTGTCGATGCTGAATGAGGGAGCAAACAAAAAGCTACCATAAAATAAATAAATTAAAGATAAAAGCACTTTTTATATTCTATTTTTATTTAATTAGCAATAATATTTGAAATTATTTTTCTTGACAAGTATTTCTTTAACTTTAAATTTTTTGGACACCTTGTAAATAAACTACATTCTTGTAGAGCTTACCTAGCGAATTTTCACAAAGTTTCAAGTTTTTATTTTACACAAATAAAAAAAAATATATCCTATTTGGATGTTATTATGATCTATAGAGTTTAGTTTTACTAATTTGTGAAAAATAAAGATTTATCATCAGTACAAACAATAGAAAATTAAGCTTAAAATATTAAAAGAATCGATTTTGGAATCAGAAATTAGATACAAATTTTTCTATACTAATTTCAATACCCCCAAAGTTCTGATTTTTCCGATTCCGATTAATCGTTCCAACATATATATATAAAATAAAAATTACAATTAAATTTACCAAAATGATCCAAGATGGTAAAATTTAATTATAATATAAATATTAAAGAATTAATATTTATAAAGTTATCTCAGCCAGATGTAAAAGCTCGATAAAACCAAATAGTGGATAATCCTTAATCCGAGGAGTTTCGAAGAAATACTTTCCTTCTCACCAGAGGTTAGGAATTAGCAAAATGCAGGATCGGATATATATATATATATATATATATATATATATATACACTTAGTTATCTTTTTGGGAAAAAGAATTCCAGCAGCGTGCTCTATTACAAGGAAAAAATTTTCACAAGTGCGTAATTATATTTTTATTTTCAGAAGTTTAGATAAGATAAGGCATCAATACCTTCAGTTTCAAACCTGATACCAGGGAACCGTTTTAGATCATAATATCAAGCTGTCTTCAGTCGATCTATCTCATCTGTCTATAACCGGAAGTGGAAACCTACATGTATATTACGAGATCTCATGCAAATCTCAATTTAAAAAAACTTAAATTTCAAATTAAAAAATTGTCTGTTTAATATAGGCACCGCCAAAAATGGCCGCAAAATCAAGTTGTTGTTTTTTAAAACGAAATTACATTTATTAAAATCCATTATTTCTGAGTAACTTTTTTTTTCCAGAAAGATAAAACCCTGAATTTTATCATATAGAAAACAGAATAATGTAAAACTTTTTCTACTATTTTTAATTCAATTTTAAATGTTAAATTTTCCCAAAAAGTTAACAATTGACATTTTTTGTCTTGCAAAAAAAACGTACTTAAATATTAAAAAAAAAAGGGTTTTTGAAATGATTAATTAATTTATTTATTGTCTAACTAAGATTTAGGATGATTTTCTAAGAGAATATGCAAAAATATTATAATATAAGTACCGGAATTTCAAATAATTCCACTCATTCATATAGGTAACCAGATATTTCGCGTTGACGTAGAGTTCAGATCGACTCTGTTTACGTTTTCGTTTGATAAAAAGCAAACTATGGAAGACCAAACAGGCCAAAAAAAACTTATTTTTCAGTGACGAAAATTTCAATGTATTATTAAGCTGAGGCTGGCCAGTACCAGATGGGTGACCATTTGTATGCGTTTGGTTTTTAATGTGTATGTGTGTGGGGGCCAGGCTCCCCAAAATGGGGGGGGGGCAATTTAAAGCAGAATAAAAAAAAATATTTCAGCGCGTTTGGTCCACCGTAGTCGAAAGGCGGCAAACGTTTTCAAACGGGATCGAAAAAAATGATGCTATTTTTAACACAAAGGGCACAATATTTATCGAATTTTTTTTTTTGGTATCGATTCTTCAAAGCATGCCCTGTTTAATAATGGTCATGCATTATTCGGCTCGCTAAAAAGAAATTGTTAATTTATTTATCAAAAATTTTAAAATAGCTTTTTTCGTATAAATATAAAAAAAATTTTTTTTTTGTTTTGCTTAACTTAAATTAATTATTTTACTTAACATATTCACCGAATTTCACACTTCAAAACTCAAAAGCGGGATAATTAAACACAATCGAAGTTCTGATATTCAGACGTCAAAATAAGGTATGCAAACAATTTTTTTTTTTAATCTATAATCCTGTCCCTTACGACAACACAATATGTTTTGTTCAGTTTCAGATGATTATTTTAAGCATATTTGTTCCCACTTCAAAACAAGGGGGGGGTTTGTAAGCAAAAAAAATATATATATAAATATCGTTTATGAAAAATAAGTACACTGTTATAAAGTTCATTCTTCTCCTAATAATCGCTGAAAATTTCGTATTGATCGGATAATTACCTGATTTTTGGTAGATTTTTAAAAAGACGGTCCGTCAAAAAGTACTGACCTGCCCCCCCCCCCCCAGTTTTGGCGGTGCCTAGTTTAATATTTTGGACCCAAAAGAAAAAGAAAACCTTGTATATACTTTATGTGGGTCTGTTATTAATAGCGATAATCAATGTCAAATTTTTATTGTGTAACCCATGAAAAAATCTGGTTTGTTAATTCATCAAAATTAAGTTTCCTACTGGCCTTAAACGGGATTTTTTTAATATCCTAACTAATTCATAAACTATTCCAAGGGAGACAATTTTATTAGGCCCGGTCAGTTTTATGCAAACCTTTTAATATCGGATATTTTTCAATCATGAATCTAACAGTTAATAATTATTTTATTTATATAATACTATGCTTAACTTTATTTCTCTTCTATAAGCTATAATTAATTTACATGCTTATATTCTCTTTCAAATCGCCTTATCTAATATGGGTAATAAATGTAAATGTCTAATCGATTCTTTTAATATTTTAAGCTTAATTTTCCATTGTTTGGACTGATGATAAATCTTCATTATTTTTAAACAATTAGTAAAACTAAACTCTAGGTACGGGCAATTAATGGCTGCTTCAGTAGGAGGAGCATGTTTTTTAACGCCGCTTAATCATAATAATTTTAAAAATTTTCGAGTACTTTTTTATTGTATTTGAAAGATTATAGTTTAAAATTAATTTCTCAAAGAAAAAAGTGTGTGAAAAAAAAATACATGGAATAATTTATCTAAAATCTGAAAACCCCTAAATTTCACGTAAAAATTTATCATGACAAAAATCGCGTTTACATTCTTCTGGCAAGAAAAATATAAGTTTTCTGGAATTATTTCCAAGTTAAGTATTATAAGTTAGTCTTAAGATAATGAATTAATACAATAAATGTATTTAACTTTTGCTAAAAAAGTAATAATTATCAAAAAATGTATCACTGGTAGGAACGAGACTTGTTCATCGTATCAAAAATAACTCTGGCGGTAAAATTCAAATATGTATGAAAGGACAAATTAGACATAATTTATGTCTTTATTTACATTATTCCGGCATACCGAGCGACTTTTTTTTTCTTTTGTCGCAGACCCTCCTTCCCTCATTTAAAAATGCATAAAAGTTAATTAAATTCGTTAATTATACTACTGACAATTTATTCTTTGAAAAAAAAAAAAAAAGAAGTTAGCACAATTATTTATTAATATTAATACAGAATTACATTTGGTTAAGAAAACAATTTATAATTATTGAAAAAATTACACACTAAAAAAAATGCAGACTTACGTTAAAATTTATCATAATGTTTACGTGAAATTTAAAGTTGATAAACACAAACAGGCAGCTTTTGAAAAGAGGAGGAGGGTAGGCAAAAACAAACTTGTTTTCTTTTATTAGAATCTTACATGTAAAGATTACGTTAAAAATGTAAGCCTAAAAAAAGTAGAAATAATGTTTGCAATTATAATTTTTTTGTGTGAAAATATTAAATAAACAATGCTTAATTCAATGATAATATTGGTAGTCCGAGAAATTAATTTTTCTTCGGGTTATATCGAATTCATTAATACGGTCTTCGGGGGCTTTTTTCGTAATGTTTCTGTAAAAATTATCTTATTTTTACTTTATTGTTACAAATTACGATGCTTTATTCATATAAAAAAAAAAAAGCAAAAATAAATTATTGCGTTTTTTTTTTATTTACTACTGAAAACCATAACTTTAATAAAGGTATTTTTTGTTAAAACAAAATAATACATTTTTACTAAAATTTAAATAAAAATAATTAGTTCATTATATTCCGCGATCATTATTTGATAAATGCTGAAAATTTCATTAAGATTGGTTAATTTCCTGATTTTTTTTGTGAATTTTTAAGTAAAGGGAGGGGTCAAAATGTTTATACATTTTAAGCATCGGTATTCATTTTGCCCGTACCTACTAAACTCTATAGATCATGATAACATCCAAATATGATATAATTTTTAATTTGTCTAAAATAAACAAAAGAAAACTTGAAACTTTGCAAAAATTCGCTTGATAACCTCAACAAGAATGTGGTTATTTGGTGTCCGGAAAACACCTACCCGGAAAACTCGTACCCGGAAAATCCCCCCCTCCTTTTTGCTAGGTAGGAAAACTGGTCCCTTATTGAATAAATATCGATTGAAAACACATTTTATTACCGTTCTTGAAGGAGATATTGTTTTTAAAAGAGACTATGCACCTCTATAATATTTAAAAAAATTATTTTTAACTCTTGCTTAAAAAAATAAACTTGATCACGGAGTCAAGATACGAAAAACGAAACCAAATATTTATTTAAAAAATACTCTAGTTTTAACACTTTTTGTGTCCTTAAGAAGCAAAAATAAAGAAAGAAAACACTTATTATCAAAGAAAGCAATTATTTTATTTAGAAGAATTAATTCAGTTTAAATAATTCTTGTGTTATTACAAAACAACAAAAAAGAAAACACGGTCTTACGTAATTTTGGTACCGCGCTGAAATAATAACGTTATTATTTCGAAAGCCATTCTTAACATGGGGAGGGGAGGTTATCGTTTAAAAGTCATTTTGTGGGCACTTGTGCAGTACTGCAGTAGCAGTATCAGAATTTTTGTAGGAATTTTTGACACCCCTAACACGAAACTGCGAATACAATATAAAAATCTCGTAATTTCTCTGTTAAAAGTGGGTTATTTATTTTCTTTATGGATTATACTTCCAAAATAAACTATTACAGTTGTTTTAAAAGTAATAAAAATTTTTTTTTTTTTTTAAACAGTAATGAATTTTCCGAACTCAATATTTTTCAATTTTTAAACTCAATATTTTTCAATTTTTAAATTTTAAAAATCTATCAAAATTTTTCTATTGATTCTATTTTTACGATATTTTCAGGGTCAATGTGAAATTTTATGTTCTTTCCAATAAACCGAATATAATATTTTAGACAAACGTTTTTTTTTTTAAATTCACGCCCCCCCAAGTGTCACCCATTTTCAACTTTCTCTTAAAAAGTAAATAATTAATTTATGTCGTGGAGTTTTATATATCACAAATTGAAGAGAAAAGGTCAATAAATAATATATTCAAATTAAAAAAAAAAAAAAAAAATCGCTTTTTTAGAAATTTACCTGTAAAGTCCGAAGTTTAAAACCTTTTTTTAAAAAAAAAAAACACATTGCTTTTTTTTTTTTTTTTTTTTTTTAATAAAACCTTGGTCCTTGCTCCTTTAATTGAAAAAAAAAAATTAGGGCTTGAATTACATTTTTCGAGGAGTTATAAGCTTGGAAAGATGGGGTGGAATTATTCACTATTTTCACGAAATTTCTGACACTGCTAGTACTGCAGTACTTAAAAATATACAAATTTATTTTCTTTAGGAGGTAGGGGAGGCTCGTTTTAAAACTATATCTACCTCAGTATTTTCTTTAATTTTCGGACATTTTTTGTTCAAAATTATTTACTAAGTAATGTCAAGTGCGTTATTTCTTTTTAACTGAATAAACTCTTTAAAATAAGTTTAAACACCAAAAACTTACAAAGCTAGGTAGAAAACGAAATCAATTTAATTTTTTTAAAACAATAAACATGTAAAAATATTTTAAAAAATATTATGGGATGTGCATTATTACCTAAAAATATACAAATTTCTTTTCTTTTTTTGGGGAGGGGGGATGGGCTCGTTTTAAAACTATATCTACCTTAATATTTTCTTTAATTTTCTATTTTTGAGCAATTATCCTCCTAAGACGTGATCCTCTTATGTCGGACATTTTTTGTTCATACGTAACAGTAACACTCGACATTACTTTTTTTTTTTTTTTTAATTAAATAAACTCTTTAAAATAAGTTGAAAGACAAAATAATTTAGGTTTGTATTACTGTACAGATAGATTCGAAAAGGTTGTCAAAAACAAATATATAACAAATAAATGTTATCAAAGGCAAGATAAGTTACTTTTCTGCCAAACTGGATATATTTTTTGTGTTTTTATTCAATGTAACATATTTATTCAGCTCGAAAAACATACAGTGTTTACCGGTGTATTCGAAAATTCAAGATGGCGTCTCACACCCTCTTTAACACCGTAAGTATGGAAAAAGGTGTTATAAATAAAAAACTATACAAAATACTATTAAAAACCCGCCGAATATATGTCAACCTATGTCACGGTAACATATATTGAGCGAGTTTTTAACAGTATTTTATCCGGTTTTTTATTTATAACATCTTTTCCCACACTTATCGTGTTAAAGAGAGAATAAGACGCCATCTTGAATGTTCCAATACATCGGTGAACACTGTATGGTTTTCGAGCTGAATAAACATGTTACATTGAATAAAAACACGAAAAATATATCCAGTTTGGTAGAAAAGTAACTTATCTTGCCTTTGATAACATATTTGTTTTTTGACAACTTTTTCGAATCTATGTGTGTGTACAGTAATACAAACCCAATAATTTCAAAGCTAGGTAGAAAACGAAAACTTAGAAAAATTAATTAATTTTTTTAAAACAAAAGTAAACAAGTAATGATAATTTTTTAAAATATTATGGGATGTGTATTCTCTTTTAAAGACAATATCTTCTTCAAGAACAGTCATAAAATGTGTTTTCAATCCATATTTATTCAATAAAAGACCAGTTTTCCAACCTAGCAAAAGAGGACGAGTTTTCCGGGTACGAGTTTTCCGGAGACGAGTTTTCCAGGGACGAGTTTGCCTAAATTCCGCTAGATTACAAACACTGCACGAGTGCACGACATTGAATAATATGTGATATAAAATGTGTCTTCCGGTTTATGTCCTTTATGAATGCTTCATCGTCTACTTTATAACCTCTAAGAAAAATGCAATTTTACGTAAAAATTACTTTTAACTATAAATAAATTTCTACTAGATGAATTTTCGCGATTTTCCTTTTTATATATATTACTCTTTTCAACAACGACAATTAGGTAAGTAATATTATTCTTGCTTTAAAGGACATCTTAAAAAAAAAAAAAAAATGGATATGTCGACTAAGAAGCACCCAATATCTATCACCTGTACAGAATTTGTACTTATTTACTATGCCTCCCCACGGGATAGAATTAGACACCAGGGTCGTTTTTTTAACTACAATTTGTAATCATTATGTTCAAGCCATTTAAATGCGGTTTTACCGATTATTCATAAGGAAACAACAATGGAAGATATAATCGAAGAATACAGATTGAAAGAGAAAAGAAGCTGAAGAAACGAAGAGGACTTAGTGAAAACAGGAAAGTTATTTTGAAAACAAATTATAAATAAGTTTCGTACTAAATCCGAAACTAAAAATATTAGCTCTGTCATAATACTTATTTCTGGCGGAAATTTTATGAGACCCTAAAAAATTTAAACCCAAAAGAACGAAGAAAACATATCCTCTATTATTTCAAAGGTAAGTTTTAGTTCGTAAACATTGGGGTTTTAAACGAAACGAAAAATATTTAAATTCAAAACGTCTTTGTTAGAAAAAAAACAAACAAAAAAAATTAAATATACAAAAATAACTGACATGACGATAGAAAATATAATATTCTATAAGTACCTCCAACGCGCGCCACAGTTTTACCCCCCCCCCCTATATGTAACACGATGTAATTGTAATTTAATTTAATATTATCATCCTAACTTTTTTTTTATATTTAAAAGAAAAAGCTTCAAATAAACTGCTAATATTTAACAAAAAAGTTTACAGCACACAAAAATAATGAAAATGCGAGACAAAAATCGTGTTTACATTATCGACGCTTTAAAACAACGTTCCTATGTAGTGACGTTTTTTAAGCCGTTCGCAAACCCATGATTTAAAAATCTAGTAAAAATCAAATAATAATCATATTTTCCTGAAATTTTCGATATTCAATCATTATTAAATAAACTCACATATTAAAAGTAGGTTTCGTTAAATATATAAGCGGAAATATATTTTTACAGGTGTTCTACCCCCCTCTATATTTCATGGTCCGAAAACTAAACAAAATAAATGTGGTTTGATAAAAGTTTGAACATTTTGTAAAGCTGAAAAGATCAAATAATGAAAAAAATAGTAATATATATATATATATATATATATATGATCAACACTGCTGGGCGCTGGGGAGCCATGATGTAATATACTGTTTTGTTTTTAAATCCCCGAAACAGTGTTTCATGGTAAACAACTGATGATCCCTTGAAAAATAAATTATTGGTATTATAGTAAATTCGAGAGCGAGTTGATGCCGTGATTGCAGGTGGTTAAATGACTTACTAACTAGATGGTTTTCTGACGAATGATAAAAAACATTTTTTTGTATAGTTTTAAAGGTTAAAAACTTCCAAGACTATCCTGTTATTTATTTCACTTACATAAAAGTTGTAAATAAAATTGAACATAAATTCAATATTATGTTAAAAAACAAAAACAAAAAAGACACTTTTTCTTGATAATTTTTTTTTCTCGGTAATATAATTATTCAAATTACATCAAAAAAAAAGTAATTCTAAAAAATAGTTATTTTTAAAAAACTTTAAATGATATTAAATTCAAATATCACGCGATATGAAGTTTAAATGGATTTCTTTTAATAACAGGTTTCCAATAATAAAAAATATATATTCATATAAAAGAATATAAGACTATTGAGATAATAAAAATTGTAAATCCAAAATGGACCTTAAAAAAAAAATTTGTTTTGATTTTTGTATATAAATTGATAGAGTGTGGTCCTTATGTTTGGCGCTTTTTTTTTCAAAAATGTATGGAGGCTTGTAAGGAACATTATCTTTAAATACATGTGTCAACAGAAGACGTTACAATTAATTTTATTTTATTAACTCTAGTCTGTGTAGTTCGTTAATAAAAATGCATTTGTTTTACAAAAGGTAAGTTTTATATTATTTTTTATCCATAGCGAAAAAAAAAAACGTTACTCCATTAACAAGTATAACGTGAGCCCTTATCCATAGAAATTAACGCAAACACACGAAATGATGATGTCACTATTAATATGTGTAATAATGACGTTTGACACATCGCTGTGGAGGTACCTAATATTCTATCAACCTGTTAATTTGAACTATTCTGAAACTAAATTTTGTTATTTCAAATTTCTTTTTAGTGATTTTCAAAATGACTGTCGAATTGTTTCTTTTTGGATGGGTGATTATTTGAAACCTAAGAGTAAAATATAATAATAATAATAATAATAATAATAATAATAATAATTGATTGGAAACTAGCCTTGTATGTAGAGTTAGTTGTACTGTAAACCGTCCCATTATTTTTTGGTAGGTACGTGCAAAATGAATAACTGATGCTGAAAATGTATAAACATTTTGACTCCTTTTACTTAGAAAAATTTACCAAAAGTCAGGAAATCAACCAATTTTAATGAAATTTTCAGTATTTATCAAATAATAATCAAGCATTGTTTATTTAATATTTTCACACAAAAAATTATAATTTCAAAAGATATTTCTTTCTTTTTTTTTTAGATTACATGTTTTGCCTACTTTTTATATGTAAGATTTTGGTATGGGAAAAAATGGCTGACTAAAGATAGGGGGACCTAGTTTTGAAAGCCGATTTATCATAATTTTGTTGTAAGTTTCCAACTACTTTTTGATTGTATTTGAAAAATTAAAGACTAAAGTTAATTTCCAAAAGGAAAAAAAAATTTGTATTTGGGGAAAAAAAGAAAATTATGACAAATGATTTCATGGCAAGCTAACCAAGTCAGCTAAATTTTGAAAGTTAAATAAATTCATTGTAAAAATCCTTTGAAAGACATATTGTAATCATAATAATAAAGTCGTCATTGACGAAGACAGGAGTATTAATGATGACAGCAATAATGCTGATGTTTAGTCATCTCCAAAATTCACCACAGAATTACTCCCCCCCCCTGCTATATGTAAAACGATGTAACTTTATTATAAATCAATATTATCAATATAACTTTTGTACCATTTAAAAGAAGGGCAAATAAACTAGTAATGATTTAAAAAAAATTCATCGAACAAAAATAATGAAATTTGAGACGAAAATCGTGTTTACATAATTGGCGCTTTAAAATAACGTTCCCATGTAGTAAGCATTCCGAACGTGAAAACATACCCGTGTTTAATAAATCTAGCAAAAATCAACTAATGGTCAGATTTTCGTGAAATTTTCGATACTTATCCATTTTAGAATGAAATTACATATAAAATGCAGTTTCCGTAAAATATATGAGGGTAAATATTTTTTTTCAGTGCGTGTCCCCTCCCCCATATTTATTTTTTCGAAAGTCGGACAAAATATATTAAAATCTATCGAAATTTCTATTTATTATGAAACATAAGAGTTCAAATAAGTAAAATATATTTATTTTTTAAAAATTTAAATACACGTATTGAACAAAAACTTACTTTTAAGTTGCAATTAAAAAGAATGATATAAATTTAATATTATTATGTTTTTTTTTAATTAGCATTTTTTCTAATTAATATATACTATAATCAGTTCAATTGTCAAGAAAAAGAAACTTTGTAAACATTAATTAATTTTTTAAAAGATTAAATCGATTAAAATTCCATTATTTCAAAATGTTCCATTACAAACAGAGATTTTTGAATTAATGGTGTTTAAATTTTTAAAAATATTAAATTTTAATATAAACATGGCTCTTGTCAGCTATTTTATCGCCAGATTAAAACCGATTTAAAAATATTATTGCACAAATAGTAGGCATTTTTAGGCCCCCCCTCCTCACATTTTGTTTGTCTCTTTTTATCAAACAAAATATGGAAGCCGGTAGGTAACCAAATGAAAATTCAGCAAAACCATATTTCATATTTAATATACAAATGTTTATAATATTATTAATCATAAAACTGTGTAAATCATAAAATCTAACAAAATTATAATAAAGATTAATTATTAATTGCAGTTTGGAGAAGATAAACAAAGGTTTTAAAAAATCATTAAGTCACTTCTGCTTTTCCATAGTCTGTATAGTTAACACAAGTCTGACGTCATGGAATCGTGCTTTATTTTTTTCACATTGTTTGGCAGTTCCTATGGGTCTATTTCACAGATAATTAGTAAGGTAACATCCTAAGATATTGAATTAAATAAAAAAAAAACACCTTGTTTGTACAAAAAACCAGCTTAATTAGCCCCCAAAAGTGAGGGAGTCTCCCCTTCCAAAAACTGAAACAGACTGACGTTTTGTAAACATCAATTATACGGAAGGCCCAAATTTGAGACAGTCAAAAGGCTGTCTGAAAATGATGTCATGTAATTAAAAGGAGATAGGGATGCTAGTTTTCTTTTTTTTTCCCCCAGACGTGCATCCATACATTCCTATCTTGAACGTTAGTTTAATCATTACCATTTTTTCGAATTAAATTATTTGTGTGTTCCTGTTTTTAAATTAAATTTTTTTATTTTTATTTTTCGAGATTATGTAAAAATTATGTTACGCCGAATGTTTCACATTCATGCAAGCCAGGAAAATATCAGAATTTTACATATAAAAATTATGCAAAATCTGTAATTTAAAAAAAAAGTAGAAATATTTTTTAAATGATAATTTTTTGTGTGAAAATATTAAATAAATTAATTCAATGATAATATTGGTAATTCGAGAAATTAATTTTTCTTCGAGTTGTATTGAATTCATTAACATGGACTTTAGGGCTTTTTTTCATAAATGTTCCTGTAAAAATAAAATTAAAAAAAATTTTTTTATAATTTATTTTTGCTTTATTTTCATAAAGTAAAAATAAATTCATGCATTTTTTTCCTACTACTGAAAACCATAACTTTAGTAAAGGTATTTTTTGTTTAACCAAAATAATACATTCCCACTAAAATTTAAATAAAAAATAATGGGTTCATTATATACCGTGATCATCATTTGATAAATACTGTGGCACATTTAAGGGGGCTGTCTGCCCCAGGTGGCACGTTCCAGCAGGCGGCATTTTGAGAGGGTAAAAAAATAAAAATAAATAAAAGCTTACAAAAAATCTGAAATTTTATGCTGAAAAGGTTGTAAAACATCGGTACTTTTAGAGATATCAGAATCGGAAAAATGTGTCTCTATTTTATGAACGGCACATGTCAGGGGCATCATTTTGAGAGGTTAAAAATAGAAAATAGAAAAAATAACTGAAAACTAACAAAAAAATCAGAAGTTTTTTTACCAAAAAGGTTGTAAAATATCGGAACATTCGAAGGTATCGAAATCAGAAAAATGTGTCTCTATTTTACAAACGGCCCATGTCAGGGGGCAGCATTTTGAGGAGGTAAAAATAGAAAATAGAAAAAATAAATAAAAGATAACAAAAAATATGAAATTTTATACTGAAGACGTTGTAGAAAAATCGGAAATTTTGAAGGTAGCTTAATCGGAAAAATGTGTCCCTAATTTACGATTCCAAAACTGATCGTTTTAAATTTTTAATTTAATTTTTCATTATTGGTACTAATGATAAATATTTATTGTTTCTAAATTATTACTAAAACTAAAATGATAATGACATGAAAATACGATGTAAACTTATTTTATTTGTAAAACAAAGTTTGTAAAAAGTTGCATAAATAAGTTAACCTTCCAATGAAAGCAGTTGATTTACATGTTCCAAAAATGTTGAAAAATTAAACAAAACATTTTTGTCAAGAAACATACTTTCAAACATCACTGATAATTAAATGATACAACGGAAAATAAGCAATAGAAAATTACGTAATTTTAGAATTGTAGAAACATTAAACAAGTACGGAATAAAAATCGACTGTAAACAGATTTTATGATCGTCATATCAGGGAATATAATTTTAAATGGGAACCAAGCGCTACACCTCAAAAACTATTTATGTGGCTTTCTATTTGATAGTTTAAATACTGGCGAATTTCTGTCTGTTTTGAACAATCACAAAGTAATGTTTTTTTTTTTTCAAACTATTAACGAAATTTTATAATCACTGACGTATTTATGATTAAACTGAAATGTATTATGATGAATTATTTCTGGTAATGGGATTTTAATTTTTTACTTCTTTTTATTAATATAATAATTGTAAAAGATAATACAAGATAAAAATCCCCTTAGAACGCATACCTAACTTAGAAAAATCGACTTACTTGTTTCAAACAAGAGTAAATATTTAAAAATATGTATATTTCTGTGAGAGGCACTTGAATCCGATTTAAAACTATATCGTCTTTAAGAATGGTCTTAAACTCTATCTTCGATTGACATTTATTCCGTAGATGCTTAATTTTCATACCTTGCCAAAATTAGTTCCCCGATGTCTAATTTTCCTAAATTTAATTAAATTAAAATAAAAATATAAAAAGTGATTTTTAATATTTTTGATTCATTTGGGATTTTATCTGTTTTTGCTTTAATTAGCTGGTGGGTTTTGTCTGGTGTCCTTTTGTCCGCTCCCCTAGGTTTATATATGTATATATGCATACATGTATATATATATGTGGGTGTGTGTGTATGTATGTATATATATGTGGATATATGTATATATACTACCTATGGAATGATTCTAAATCTTTTTCCGATTCAATTACCGATTTTGTCTAAAATTCCTGATTCCGATTCTTTTTAAATTTATAAATATTTAATTAGTGATTTGTTTTGTCTTTTTTTATAATTACTCTAAAATCTTCTCATGTCTGCATATATTTTCGCAAAACAAAAAATGCACTTAGTTTGTGTGTGGGAGGGACATATATTAAATATATGAGGGGGGGAGTCTAAATACTTTTCTTGAATATATGAAAATATTTAGTTCTCTACACTTATCAAATCAAAAGCCCCATAGAGCTTTTTCAATATCAGATAATAGTTTAGCGGAAATAAGTTTTGTTGCTGATCCCAACTAATCTTTAAATGTGTATCGTACGGGTACCACAACACTAATTCCCATACACCTTATCAGAGACAGATCCGTAAAAAAATCAGTAAGAACGGCCTATTAGTGGAACGGGCACAGAGAGACTAACAGAAATCTAGTATATAAACGTTTATATGTATTTCTTTCTGTCTGTCTGTCCGTCTGTTTGTCGCCATCTTTTCATATGTGTGTGTATCAGTATGCTTATATACGCCTATATTAATACACATATGTGTATTAATAAACAGTTATAAATAAATATATATATATACAGTGATGATCATATTTATTGGCACGGTAAAATAAAAGTTAAATTTTGTCTAATAAATTCTAAAAAAGGGATTAAATTAAAGAAAATAACAAAGTATATTATGTATTTTTAACTGGCCTTTCCGATGCAGCAATCGGATTTTAGAAAAAATAAATAACAAAGGAACAACAAACATAATTGCAAAAAACCCTTGTTCAAAATTATTGGCACGATTTATTTAATAATCAATTGTATAGCCTTTGACCTTGATTACCTTCCTCAGTCGCTTTTCATAGTTTACAACCAAGTTGTTGCACTCTTCAGTAGTAATTTTAGCCCACTCTTCCTGACAATAATCCTCCAATTGAATAAGATTCTTAGGCTTCCTTTGCATTACCCTCAATTTTAATGTTTTCCATAAATTTTCAATTGGATTAAGGTCTGGGCTTTGTGATGGCCACTCCAAAACATTAATATGATTGTCCTCAAGCCATTTCTTAGTCAGTTTAGCCTAATGCTTTGGGTCATTATCTTGCATGAACCACCAACGACGACCAAGTGAGAGCTCTTTAGCAGAGTCTTTCAGGTTTTCATCCAATATTTTAACATAATCTTCCTTTTTTATGCTACCTGTGACCTTAACAAGTCGCCCTGGTCCAGAGGCAGCAAAGGATCCCCAAAACATCAAACTGCCTCCACCGTGCTTCACTGTGGGTATG
This sequence comes from Euprymna scolopes, assembly GCF_053919585.1. Classification (NCBI taxonomy): domain Eukaryota; kingdom Metazoa; phylum Mollusca; class Cephalopoda; order Sepiida; family Sepiolidae; genus Euprymna; species Euprymna scolopes. The sequence goes on along the minus strand of NC_136502.1, from coordinate 47,155,844 downwards.
GTGTTCTTAGGCAGGAAAGCTTCGCCAGATTTTCTGTAAATATAAGACACTTTATTATGGCCAAATAACTCTATTTTCGTTTCGTCAGTCCATAGAACACGTTTCCAGAATGCAACATCTTTATCAATATGACGTTTTGCAAAGGCTAGCCTTGCTTTCAGGTGCATAGGCTTCAATAAGGGAGTCTTTCTCGGACGACATGCTTTTAAACCAGCTCTCTTCAAAACTCTACCAACTGTATGTCGAGATACATTCACTCCAGAGGTGCTCTGTTCATCAACAATCTCCCCAACAGAGATCCTTGGGTTTTGTTTTACTTGTTGAACAATTTTCCGTTCATCTCTTGGGGAAAGAATCCTTTTTCTCCCTCTACCCTCTAAACTCATAACGTGGCCTTGCGATTTGAACTTGTTTATTATGGCTCTAACAGTGGATTTGGGAAGGTTTAGCTTCTTTGAAATCTTATCATAGCCCTCCCCATTGGTATGGCATGCTACAACAAGCTTCCTGACGTCTTCGCTGTGTTCCTTAGTTTTAACCATGGCGATTGAAAATTATAATTTAGTCACTTATAATAGTTTAAATAAATCGCTATCTAAAAATTATCTGAAAAAAATTATTCACTGAATTAGCGTTAAACAAGCATAATATGGCTATAAAAAAGTTCAGAAAGCACGTAAACCGGAAATTGATTGATATTATACTGATACTAAAAGAAAAACAAAGCCGTGCCAATAATTTTGAACAAGGGTTTTTTGCAATTATGTTTGTTGTTCCTTTGTTATTTATTTTTTCTAAAATCCGATTGCTGCATCGGAAAGGCCAGTTAAAAATACATAATATACTTTGTTATTTTCTTTAATTTAATCCCTTTTTTAGAATTTATTAGACAAAATTTAACTTTTATTTTACCGTGCCAATAAATATGATCATCACTGTATATATATATATATATATATATATATATATACATGAATGTATCTTAATATGCATGTGTTTTAAAATACATGAAATATGCATGTTAATAGATGTAAACGTATATATGTGTGTGTATTTCTATTAGATTACATATTCAGTTACCTGAAGACAAACTAATAAGAAATATTGATTGAATATTTGATTTAAAATAATTAAACAGCTAAAGATGCTTTTCTCTTTTAAAACAAAGTCGATTTGCATCTGTCATTAATTGGCTAAATGCTATTTGAATATTTTGTAAACAATTGAATATAATTAACGATTGTTATGCAAAATAGAACGATACAGGAACAGTATAGTTGACAAAGTTTTCCATCCATTTTAAACTGGATTATCCTTGTTTGTTAAATCTAGAGGCAGCTTTAATGTTGAATTGGTAGTGCATCTCCAGGCAATAATATTGCAGCAATCCCAAAAGCAGCAGCCAAAGCAGTTTTATCTTGTTGATGGACTTTTACCAAAATAATTACTGTCAAAAATGTCTTTCTGGTAAAACATTGTGTATCTAGAAAAATAAATATGTCGAATTTATGTCAATGAAAGAAGAAACATAATTCCCATTTGGTCATAAGCAATTCATTTTCGGAACTTTATGTTGTGAAATGCAGGATAAAGAAAAGAAGTCGGAGAAAAAGCATCAACTAAATTACTTTTGACTGAGGCGATTATTTTCCTTTAATGAAATTTATCTTTAATGATCATATTGAAATCAAACTGAAAATGTTTTCCTGATAGACTTTCAAACACACTTGTTCAGTTTGGAATATTTTCAAAGACACGTTTAAAACTTCTAAGATGGTTCTTGTTGGAATGCAGCATTTCTTGAAGTTGTGCAAATATTACAATTAACCCTTGATTATAGTTGCACTTCAACCTGTTATTTTTTCATATTTTCAATGAAATAGATTTACAAAAATTTATGTTTATTTCAACTGTAAAATATTCTAAATCACGCGTGCAGTGTCAATAAAAATGCCCGGGAAGGTGGAGTATCTCCTTAGGACGCTTTTTGTAAAAACTATAACAAACTAATATAGCTCAAAATAATCTCCTGTGTGTATACAATTTCTATGCCAATTTTAATTGCAATCTGTTCATTATTATTAGATTCTGTTTTAAAGGGTCTGAAAATAAAAGCCTGTTGACCCCCAAAATATATCTTGAACAAGTTGAAAATATTTCTTTACGTAAGATTCAGTCATAAAATATTTTATAAATTCAATACAAAATTTGTTACCAGAGAGAACACACAAACATTACACACACAGATACACACATGAATTGAATTTTACATATAGTAATCTGAAGATGAAGCCTAATGGCTTTAAAGGTTGATACAAAAGTGCTCAGGAATTATAACTCCAGAGCATGTCATTTTAAGAAACTAAACTCTCCATTTAAAAATAACAAATTGAACCCTCGATTTACACGAATTGACGAAGTCAGTTTAAAAAACATTTTTGTTTGAAAAATGAAGTAGTGAATTGATAGACTAAAATTGTAAACAACAAAAAAAAAACAACAAAAAACAACAAAAACAACAACAAAAACAAAAACAACAAAAACAACAAAAAAAAAACAAAAACTGTTAAATCTGCAAAATTTTTTGAAAATATAAAATTTTTCCTTTCTGTTTCCAGGTTAGTGAAAAAAGATTTGTTATTGAAGAGCAAAGAATGTGACTCTGACAACTGTTCCGATTGAATTGAAACTGGAATCTTGAAAAACTGGTTTGCTTCATGATAAATTGCAAAAATGAGTGATGAAAAGTATCTTAAATGTGAAAATTGCAAGATGGAGTTTTTATGTCCTGTAAAGCTTAAAAATCACATGGAAGTAAATCATATGCTAGAAAAGCCACACATTGGGGAGAGACTCTTTATCTGTCAAACCTGTGGATCAAGGTTTAGAAAACATTCAAATCTTAAGGTGCACAAGCGGATACATTCAGGAGAAAAACCATTTGCTTGCGAGATCTGCAAATCGGCATATTCTAGAAAAGATCATCTTAAAGAACACTATAATACACACAAACAAGAAAGAGATTATCATTGCAAAATATGTGGGAAAGAATTTCGGTTCAGAACAAGTCTTGTTACGCATATAAAAACGCATACTGGAGAAAAAGCCTACAAGTGTAAAACGTGTGGTTCTAGATTCATAACCAGTGCTCATCTTCGAGATCACATTCGAACTCACACTGGTGAGAAACCATTTAATTGTGAAACATGCAAATCAGCATTTACTCAAAGTTCTCACCTTAAACGACATATGAGACTACACACTGGAGAAAAACCATTTGAATGCGATTTTTGTGATAAGAAATATGCTGATTCTTCACATCTTAGAAAACACATACAAATGCACATGCAATAGTCAATCTATTTCTGTAGGTTTCTTAACTTTTTAGATTGGGGTTAATAATTTTTATTATTTGAATTATTCAGACTACTATTTTCATCTTTCACAGAATTTTAAATGTAACCTTTTATTTAATTCATGGGGAGTAGTGATTGGATAAAGGACAGCTTTTAATAATAAAAAAAACGTGGCCAATGAGGAACTCTTATATAAAAACATAAATAAAAACAAAAGTAAATACGGGCAGCATTAATAGCATCCTAAATTATGAGATGATAAAAAAATGAACGAATCTCTTAACAAAAGAAAGTTGTCTCTCTCAGAACAATGACAAACAGCGCCAATCCATTTAAATAATGCCTTACATATTGACTTCCGTCTGTCTCAGGAGATAATGGAGTTCTATGCCTCAGATTAACTTGTTGCCATTCAACATGAGAAGAGTAGTATGAAGTGTGTTCATAACTTATAAAAATCTGTTTTATTTGGTTTTAAAGAACCCTTAACATTTTAAGATATTTTTTAAAATATAATTTTGGGTGAAGGGTAGCCACTTTTTAAAAAGACTCTTGAACAACGGGCTATTTTCAATTGTTTCAATAATTGCTCTAAATTTATATGCGCTACTAAGCCTTCATCCTAAATTCTAAAATAATTTTGTGTTTGTTGGTTCACAAATATCGCTCCAAAAAGTAGATTATCATTGGGGTGAAGGTACTTTTAAATGTAGATATAATTTCTTTTTTTAATTTGACACACTTGTAAATGTTTTCTTTTTATGTATTTTATCCAAGACTTTGATAAATTTATTGTGAGATATGTATATTTTTAATAGACAAAGCGGCTCCAAGAATATAAAACTTGCCCATTCAATTGAAACCTTTGAATGTGAACTTATTTGAATGTTATTATGATCTAGAGAGTTTAGTTTTACTAATTTGTGAAAAACAATAAGGATTTATCATCAGTACAAACAATAGAAAATTAAGTTTAAAAATATTAAAAGAATCGATTTTGGAATCAGAAATTAGACATAAATTGTTTTGATACTGATTCCGATACCCCCAAAGTTCTGATTTTTCCGATTCTGATTAATCGCTCCAACACTAATATATATATATATATATATATATATATATATATATATATATATATATATAGTTATCTTTCTGGGAAAAAGAATTCCAGCAGAGTGCTCTATTACAAGGAAAAAATTTTCACAGCAAATGCGGATTATATTTTTTTCCAGAAGTTTAGATAAGATAAGCCATACCTACAGTTTCAAACCTGATATCAGGGAACCGTTTTAGGTCATAATATCAAGCTCTCTTTAGCCGATCTATCTCACCTGTCTATAACTGGAAGTGGAAACCTACACGTATATTACAAAATCTCATGCAAATCTCAATTAAAAAAAAAATTAAATTTCAAATTAAAAAATTGTCCATTTAATATTTTGGACTTAGAAGAAAAAGAAAGCATGGTACATACTTTATGTGGGTCTGTTATTAATAGCGATAATCGATGTGAAATTTTTATTGTGTAACCAATGAAAAAATCTGGTTTGTTAATTCATCAAAATTAAGTTTTCTACTGACCTTAAACGGGTTTGTTTATATCCTAACTAATTTATAAACTATTCCAAGGGAGACAATTTTATTAAGCCCGGTCAGGTTTAACAGATAATAATTATTTTATTTATATAATACTCTGTTTAACTTTATTTCTCTTCTATATAAGCTATAATTAATTTACAGGGTTATATTCTCTTTCAAATCGCCTTATCTAATATGGGTAATAAGTGTAAATTTCTGATCGATTCTGTTAATATTTTAAGCTTAATTTTCCATTGTTTGGACTGATGATAAATCTTTATTATTTTTAAACAATTAGTAAAACTAAACTCTATAGATCATAACATCCAAATAAGACATAATTTTTATTTGTTTAAAATAAACAAAACAAAACTTGAAACTGCAAAAATTCGCTAGGTAACTTCAACAAGAATTTGGTTTATTTACAAGCTATCGAAAAAATTGTTTAAAATCAAAGAAACATTTTGTCAAGAAAAATAGGTACTTGTACAGTTTAATCAAGACATTAAGAACTGAAAATATTGAAAAAGAAAGTTTAAATTCTACGTATTCGTTATGGAATGAAGTTCTCCGAAAAAGTAGTTTTTGTTTTACAGCGAGAAAACAATTTGTTATGATACCGAGCAAAAGGTTTGATTTTTAGGAAGAAAAGCTAGTAATGAAAAGGGGAGGGAGTTTCGGCGCTTTACATGGAATTATCTCCCATGACGTTCTAAACTCCAAATAAAAATTTAGAAAAAATCCAAGATGTCTACCTTCAACGCGCTCTCATTCCGCTGTAAAAAAAAAACAAAAACAAAAAAAAAACTACTCGATCAAATTAAGTGAATTTTTTTTTCGGAGATCTTCAATTCAAAACGGATGCGTACAATATAACCTTTTTTCGATATTTTCATTTTTTAATGTCTTGACTAAACTGTACAAGTAAGCATTATAGCTAATCAAATAAAAATAGAATATAAAAAGTGTTGTTTTTAATTTTTTATTTATTTATGGGTTTATGCTTTTGAAACTTATGAAAATTCATTGCATAGAACTGATATTGTGTTTTTAGTAAAAAAAAGAAAAAAAAGTCTATCGCTATAGACTACACACACTGCACACCATTGAATATGTGATATAAAATGTGTTCCGATTTATGTCCTCTATGAATTCTTCATTGTCTACTTTATAACATCTAAGAAAAATGCAATTTTACATAAAAATTACTTTTAACTATGAATAACTTTCTACTAGATGACTTTTCGCAATTTTTTTATAAATTACTCTTTTCGACAATGACGATTAAGTAATATTATTCTTGCTTTAAAAGACATCTTAAAAAAAAAATGGATCTGTCGACTCTATCTTAAGCACCTAATATCTATCACCTGTACAGAATTTGTACCTATTTATTATGCCTCCCCACGGGATAGAGTTAGACACCAGGGTCGTTTTTTTTAACAACAATTTGTAATCATTATGTTCAAGCCATTTAAATGCGGTTTTACCGATTATTCATAAGGAAACAACAATGGAAGATATAATCGAAGAATACAGATTGAAAGAGAAAAGAAGCTGAAGAAACGAAGGGGACTTAGTGAAAACAGGAAAGTTATTTTGAAAAACAAATTATAAATAAGTTTCGTACTAAATCCGAAACTAAAAATATTAGCTCTGTCATAATACTTATTTCTGGCGGAAATTTTATGAGACTCTAAAAAATTTAAACTCAAAAGAACGAAGAAAACACATCTTCTATTATTTCAAAAGTAAGTTTTAGTTTTTTAATTGTCATAAAAACTGAGGTTTTAAAAATGAAATGAAAAATCTTTAAATTCAAAATGTCTTTGTTAGAAAAAAAATCCCAATGTTTGAGTGGCATCCTAATGTCTAAAATCTGTATAATTTTTAGATTTTTGCAACAAAAGTTTTGGTACTTGTACAGTTTAATAAAGACATTAAAGAATGAAAATATCGAAAAAAAAAATGGTTATATTGCACGTATCCGTTATGGAATGAAGTTCTTCGAAAAAAAAAAAATTCACTGAATTTCATCAAGTAGTTTTTGTTTTACAGCGAAAAAACAATTTGTTATGATACCAAGCAAAAGGTTCGAATTTTAGGAAAAAAAAAGAAGCTAGTTATTAAAGATGGGGAGGGAGTGGGTTGAATCCAATTTTAGCGTTACAAGTTCCAGAGAATTTTTTGAGAATCGGCACTATTGCTAAACGAATTATTTTGCGCTAAATAGTATTTTTTTGTTTAAAAAAATAACCATTGTAAGCATAGAACAAAATATCGAAGCCGGTGATTTTGTTTACTTTATCGCCATCATCTAAATTGAAAATAAAAATGTCCGCTTCTTGTCTTCTTCATAAAATCATCTTTTAATCTGATTGGTCAATTTCTTTCTTCGAGAGTCACCTGCCCTTTTTTTTTTTTTTTTTGGGAGGGGGGGGATTTTCACTTTATTTAAAATAAAGTAAAACAAACGAGAAAATTATTAAACAAGATTTAGTTTTGTTCCTTCAATGTGCATTAATATTACACTTTTCTAGAAACTTATTTTACCGAATCCGTACAAATGTAAAATAAATGTTTAATAATGTTTGTTTTATTTTTTGTTCAAATCTTGTTTAATAATTTTTTTCGTTTGTTTTATTGTATTTTAAATAAAAGGAAAATTTCAGAACCACCCCCACCCCAATTGAAGGAAAAAAACAAATCTTGTTTAATAATTTTTTCGTTTAAGTGAAAATCACGCCCCACCCCCCAAAAAGAAAGAAAGAGCAGGTGACTCTCGAAGAAAAAATTGACCAATCAGATTAAAAGATGATTTTATGAAGAAGACAAGAAGCAGACATTTTTATTTTCAATTTAGATGATGGCGATAAAGTAAACAAAATCACCGGCTTCAATATTTTGTTCTACGCTTACAATGGTTATTTTTTTTAAACAAAAAAATACTATTTAGTGCAAAATAATTCGTTTAGCAATAGTGTCAATCCTCAAAAAATTCTCTGGAATTTGTAACGCTAAACTTGGATTCAACCAGGGAGTGTCGGCGCTTTACATGGAGTTATCCCCCTGTGGCGTTTCTAACATCCAAACAAAAATTTTTTAAAAATCCAAGAAATCTGCCTTCAACGTGCTGTCATAAAAACGCGTTTTTCCGCTGTAAAAAAAAAAATAAAAAATAAAAATAAAAAACTACTCGATCAAATAAAGTGAAATTTTTTTCCGGAGATCTTCAGTTCAAAACAAATACGTACAATGTAAGCCTTTTTTTGATATTGTCATTTTTTTTTTAATGTCTTGATTAAACTGTACAAGTACCAAATTTTTTTAACTGGAATTTTTTGAAGAGTGACTGTAGTGTAATTAACAAGGAAAAAAAGACATGAAAAAACAAATATACAAAAATAATTTATGAAGTAGGTACAGGCAAAATGAATGCCGATGTTCAAAATGTATAAACATTTTGACCCCTCCCTTTACTTAAAAATTCACCCAAAACCAGGAAATTAACCAATTTTAATGAAATTTTCAGTATTTATCAAATAATGATCGCGGAATATAATGCACTAATTATTTTTATTTAAATCTTAGTGGAAATGTATTATTTTGTTTAAACAAAAATACCTTTACTAAAGTTATTGTTTTCAGTAGTAAATAAAAACGCAATAATTTATTTTTACCTTTTTTACATATAATAAAGCATCGTAATTTGTAACAATAAAAAAAAAATTTACAGGAACATTATGAAAAACGCCCCTAAAGCCCATATTAATGAATTTGATATAACTCTAAGAAAAATGAATTTCTTGAATTACCAATATTACCATTGAATTAAGCATTGTTTATTTAATATTTTCACGCAAAAAAATTATAATAGCAAAAATATTTCTACTTTTTTTTAAATTACAGATTTCGCATAATTTCTATATGCAAGATTTTAATTTTCTTGCTCGCAAGAATGTGAAACTTTCCACATAACATAATTTTTATATGATCTCGAACAATAATTAAAAAAAAATTAATTTAAAAGCAGAAACATAAAAAATGATAAAAATTAATACAAACGTTCAGAATAGGAATGTACGGATGCCTGTATGGAGGGAAAAAAAGAAATCTGACACCCTACCTACCTATCATGACTTCATTTTGAAACAGCATTTCGATTGGCTGAAATTTTGGGCTTCACTAGCAGTATCAGAATTTTTGTAGGAATTTTTGACACCCCTAACACGAAACTGCGAATACAATATAAAAATCTCGTAATTTCTCTGTTAAAAGTGGGTTATTTATTTTCTTTATGGATTATACTTCCAAAATAAACTATTACAGTTGTTTTAAAAGTAATAAAAATATTTTTATTTTTTTTTTAAAACAGTAATGAATTTTCCGAACTCAATATTTTTCAATTTTTAAACTCAATATTTTTAAATTTTTAAATTTTAAAAATCTATCAAAATTTTTCTATTGATTCTATTTTTACGATATTTTCAGGGTCAATGTGAAATTTTATGTTCTTTCCAATAAACCGAATATAATATTTTAGACAAACGTTTTTTTTAAATTCACGCCCCCCCATTTTCACGCCCCCCCATTTTCACGCCCCCCCCATTTTGAAATGTCTATTAAAAAGTAAATAATTAATTTATGTTTAATAGGTTTATATATCACAAATTGAAGAGAAAAGGTCAATAAATAATATATTCAAATTTAAAACAAAAAAAAAAAATCAGTTTTTTAGAAATTTACCTGTAAAGTCCGAAGTTTAAAACCTTATTTTATAAGAACACATTTTTTCTTTTTGTCTTTTTTTTTTTTTTTAATGAAACCTTGGTCGTTGCTCCTTTAATTGAAAAAAAAATTAGGGCTTGAATTACATTTTTCGAGGAGTTATAAGCTTAGAAAGATAGGGGGTCGAATAATTTACGCCTCTCATTTTGAAATGTCTATTAAAAAGTAAATAATTAATTTATGTTTAATAGGTTTATATATCACAAATTGAAGAGAAAAGGTCAATAAATAATATATTCAAATTTAAAACAAAAAAAAAAATCAGTTTTTTAGAAATTTACCTGTAAAGTCCGAAGTTTAAAACCTTTTTAAAAAAAAAAAAAACACATTGTTTTTTTTTTTTTTTTTTTTAAATAAAACCTTGGTCCTTACTCCTTTAATTGAAAAAAAAAATTAGGGCTTGAATTACATTTTTCGAGGAGTTATAAGCTTGGAAAGATGGGGTGGAATTATTCACTATTTTCACGAAATTTCTGACACTGCTAGGGCTTCAGTATAATCGTGTTTACAAACCTTTATTTGTTGCGTTTTTTGGCAAACGGTAGAATTACTTGCTTTTTAAATTAGTTTTTGCATAAACAAGGTGTTTTTTTTTTTTATTTAATTCAATATCTTAGGACTTTAATAATTATCTTTGAAATAGACCCAGAAAACTAATATTTATCTTTTAAAGGATTTTTACAATGAATTTATTTAATTTCAAAATTTAGCTGAATTGGTTAACTCGCTGTGAAAACATTTTCATAACTTTTTTTTTTCATGTATACAAATATATTTTTTTCCTTTAGGAAATTAACTTTAGTCTCCAATCTTTCAAATACAATCAAAACATAGTCGGAAACCTACAAAAAAAATTATGATAAATCGGCTTTCAAAACTAGGTCTCTCTATATTTATCCGTCCATTTTTGCCCATACCCATACAAAACGATAGAAAATATAATATTCTATCAACCTGTTAATTTTAAACTATTTTGAAACTAAATTTTGTTATTTTCAAATTTTATTTTAGTGACTTTCAAAATGACTGTCGAATTGTTTCTTTTTGAGATGGGTGATTATTTGAAACTTAAGAGTAAAATATAATAATAATAATAATTATTATTATTATAATAATTATTATTATTATAATAATTGATTAGATACTAGCCTTGTATGTAGAGTTAGTTGTACTGTAAACCCTCTCATTTTTTGTTTTGGTAGGGACGTGCAAAATGAATGGCCGATGCTCAAAATGTATAAACATTTTGACCCCTCCTTTTAATTTAAAAATTCACCAAAAATCAGGAAATTAACCAATTTTAATGAAATTTTCAGTATTTATCAAATAATAATCAAGCATTGTTTATCTAATATTTTCACACAAAAAATTATAATTTCAAAAGATATTTCTTTCTTTTTTTTTTTTTTAGATTACATGTTTTGTGTACTTTTTATATGTAAGATTTTGGTATGGGAAAAAATGGCTGAATAAAGATAGGGGGACCTAGTTTTGAAAGCGGATTTATCATAATTTTGTTGTAAGTTTCCGACTACTTTTTGATTGTATTTGAAAAATTAAAGACTAAAGTTAATTTCCCAAAGGAAAAAAATATTTGTATTTGTGAAAAAAAGAAAATTATGACAAATGATTTCACGGCAAGCTAACCAAGTTAGTTAAATTTTGAAAGTTAAATAAATTCATTGTAAAAATCCTTTGAAAGACATATTGTAATCATAATAATAAAGTCGTCATTGACGAAAACAGGAATATCAATGATGACAGCGATAATGCTTAATGTTTAGGCACCTCCAAAATTCACCACAGAATTACCCCACCTATATGTAAAACGATGTAACTTTATTATAAATTAATATTATCAATATAACTTTTGTACCATTTAAAAGAAAGGCAAAATAAACTAGTAATGATTTTAAAAAAATTTTTTTCATCGTATAAAAATAATGAAATTGCGAGATTAAATCGTATTTACATAATTGGCGCTTTAAAATAACGTTCCCATGTAGTAAGCATTTCAAACGTGAAAACATACCCGTGTTTAATAAATCTAGCAAAAATCAACTAATGGTCAGATTTTTGTGAAATTTTCGATACTTATCCATTTTTGAATGAAATTACATATAAAATGCAGTTTCCGTAAAATATACGAGGGGAATTTTTTTTTTTTTAGTGCGTGCCCCCCCCCCTATTAATTTTTTCGAAATTTGAATAAAATATATTAAAATCTATCGAAATTTCTATTTATTATGAAACATGAGAGTTCAAATAAGTAAAACATATTTATTTTAAAAAAAATTTAAATACACGTATTGAACAAAAACTTACCTTGCTGTTGCAATTAAAAACATTATATAAATTTAATATTATGTTTTTTTTTTTTAAATAGCGTTTTTTTAATTAATATATACTATAATCAGTTAAATTGTCAAGAAAAAGAAACTTCATAAACATCAATTTTTAAAAGATTAAAACGATTAAAATTCCGTTATTTCAAAATGTTCCGTTACAACATAGATTTTTAATTGTGTTTAAATTTTTTTTAAATATTAAGTTTTTACATAAACATGGCTCTTGTCAGCTATTTTATCGCCAGATTAAAACCGATTTGAAAATATTATTGCACAAATATTAAGCATTTTTAGCCCCCCCCCTCATATTTTGTTTGTCTCTTTTTACTGAATAAAATATGGAAGCCGGTAGTTAACCAAATGTACAGTCAGCAAAATTGTATTTCATATTTAATATACAAATGTTTATAATATCATTAATCATTAAACTGTGTAAATCTTAAAACCTAACAAAATTATGACAAAGATTAATTATTAATTGCAGTTTGGAGAAGATAAACAAAGGTTTTAAAAAATCATTAAGTCCCTTCTGCTTTTGCATAGTTCGTATAGTTAACACAAGTCTGACATCACGGAATCATGCTTTCTTTTATTCACATTGTTTTGGCAGTCCCTATGGGTCTATTTCAAAGATAATTAGTAAGGCAAAATCCTAAGATATTGAATTAAATAAAAAAAAAAACACCTTGTTTGTACAAAAAAATAACTTAATTAGCCCCAAAACCTGAGGGCGTTTCATCTTCGCAAAACTGCAGCAGATTGAAGTTTTGTAAGCATCGATTATACAGAAGGCTCAAATCTGAGACAGTCAAAAGGCTGTCTGAAAATGACTTCATGTAATTAAAAGGAGATAGGGATGCTAGTTTTCTTTTTTCCCCCAGACGTGCATCTGTACATTTCTATCTTGAACGTTAGTTTAATCTTTACCATTTTTTTCTAATTTAATTATTTTTATGTTCCTGTTTTTAAATTAAAATTTTTTATTTTTATTTTTCAAGATTATATAAAAATTATGTGATGCCGAAAGTTTCACATTAATGCAAGCAAAGAAAATATTAGAATAAAAATCATGCAAAATCTGTAATTTAAAAAAAAGTAGAAATATTTTTTTACATTATAATTTTGTGTGTGAAAATATTAAATTAATTCAATGATAATATTGGTAGTTTGAGAAATTGATTTTTCTTCAAGGTATATTGAATTCAATAACATGGACTTAAGGAGCTTTTTTTTCATAATGTTCCTGTAAAAATTAATTTTTTTTTTAATTGTTATCATTTACGATGCTTCATTTTCATTAAAAAATAAATTCATGCATTTTTTTTTTTTTTACTACTGAAAATCTAAATTATAGTAAATGTATTTTTTGTTTAACCAAAATAATACATTTCCTCTAAGATTTAAATAAAAAAATAATGGGTTCATTATATTCCGTGATCATTACAAGAACCCAAGTTTGCCCGGAAACTTGAGTCCTTGTACCGGAAAAATATCCAGTAAATAAAACGTTGTTTAGTAAATCGTCATTTTTTTGCATTTTTTTTTTTTTTTGCATATCCATACACCAAACATGGATATAAATATCACTAAAACATCTGCTGGGTCATAAGCTTCATTTCGGTACGTTACTTGCCTAAGTGGGTTGCCTGTAGGCTGAGATAAACTGCATCTGAGATAAAGTATGTCACACACACACAGTATAAACCCGCAAGTATCGTTTAAGATGTGAACTTTGCGAAAATGATGATTTGCATTTGATACAGACAAACGGCTTCTCGAAGATGTGCATTCATTAAAAACCTGTAACCACAAATCTCACACCTGTACAACTTTTCGCCGGTATGAGATTTCATGTAAACATTCAGGTTTGACCGATAGCTGAACGTGCTTCCGCAAACCACACAATGAAAGTTCTTTTCCTTAGTGTGTATTACTATGTGTCGCTGGAATTGACCTTTCATCATGAAGCAGCAGTCACAAATCGTACAAATAAAGGGGTTTTCTCCTTATGTATTCGCATATGAACTTAGAACTGAACGTAAACCCGACTTTGCAGATTTGACACTTAAAGGGTTTCTCCCCAGTATGTGTGAGTACATGAGTATTTAATGTTGAAGATTTGGCCAATGCTGAGCTGCAGATCTGACACTTGTGTGGTTTCACGCCAATGTGAGTTCTCCTTTTGTGCCTGTTAAGCCGTGAAATATTGGTAAAACCCATGCCACATATTTGACATTTAAACGCCTTCTCACCGGTGTGTGTTATTATGTGTGTTACAAGCTGATTTCTATGTGCAAATCTGGCACCACAACAGAACTCTTTCCTCCGAGTGAATTTTTTTGTGCTGTTTGGGTCCAAACTGAGAGAAACATCTTTTTTTTTTACAAACAATACATTCATAATGTTTGACATCTGGTAGGATGCTCCATCCCCAGCTTAAAGAAACTGATAAGAAAAATAACAAAAAAAGAGAGCAGTCTAAGCAGTGACAACGCTTGAGAGGTAAAATAGAATCTTGACTGAACATTCAGATATCCAGGTATCTCATTTAGTAATCAAGTATTAGACCAAGAAAAGGGTCCCTTGATTTCTAAGAACTTACTGGAGTAAAATGAGAACAAGAGTGAACTTTTACAGTTGTGTGTGGTTCATTGTTTACAACAAATGCTGCATTAAAAATCCATTTAATTAGAAAAATAGGTGATTCGTTGAGGAAAAGAAAAACGTCCTTCAATACTCAAGATTTGAAAAATAAGGCAGGTTTAAAGGTAAGATATTTGAGGCTTAAGTTCAACAAACTTACTAAGAAAAAAATTTGAGTTCATTACAGCCCAAATAATTGCTCTCCATTGTCTCACAAGTCGAAAAATATATACCTTAACATGAGATCGATGAGATAAATGAGAGCTATAAGTATGGCTGAGATGGACTTCAGTGCTTATAAAGATCAGGGAAAACACCATCGAATGCAGTAGAGCAGGGAAGAAAAGTGAAGTCTTATATGGGTAATGGAATATGCCAAATGCAAGGCTAAAATAACAATGTGCAGAATGGCAAAGGATTTTTTTACCGCCATTGCCCATATAAGAAGGGCATCCCTACTATTATCATTAACATATTTCCTATTTTCTTTATATTTATTGCCACTATGACTCTTCATTGTTTTCAGTTTAGACAAATACTGCCTTCTTTTCTTCTCTTATCTGATTCTCCTTCTCGTTGTGTTGATTTCTTCTTTTTATAAATATTACTACTATCACCACATTTTTCTTTTCTTCTTAATTTTTGCTGTGTACTTCTTTCTATTGTCTGATTATTACAATTCTTATTTTTAATTAAAAAGGAAAGATCAACTTGCCAGAAATCTCCATGCCTGAAGTCTTTCTTATTACAACTATAGATAGCACAGCAATGTGATACAGTAAAGGAATCTGCACCAGAGGAAAAATACCTAACAAAAATTCCTCTTCAGTAGATGCCCTGACAAAAAAACAAAAAAAAAAAAAAAAAATGACAACCAGGCTTGGAAAAGCTAACAGGGCATAATCACTTTTAATAACGATGGAGCTGGAGAACCTGTTGGCCAATCAGATAGAAAGAACCAAACATCTGCTATTTTGAGACCGACCCAGACTGGTTCAAATGAAGATAGCCAAGGTCTTCAATAAAGAGTAAACACTGCCCTTACACAGCTGGTTTCAACAGATGCTTCCTTCACAGAAATTAACAATGCAATATATGAAGCAGCATTTTTTTTTTATTCAAGCAAAACACCTTCCCTAAAGACAAGAAAGAAAGAAAAAAAAAGAATCATACTGGAGTTCAAAAACAAATGAACCAGTCTGGAAAAGATAACTCCAAATAAGAATAGAAGATTTCAGAAAAGATATATTCCAGATCTTTACTTTTCTGTCAAACAAAAGTCCAGAACAAAATCTGAGGAAGAGGATAAAAACTCTAAAATCAAAAGTATTCCCTTTGAACCTCAAACCAGCTAAGAGTTCATATGGCAGAAAACCAGGCAGAAGTGAAGGCCTTAGCTGCACAAATAAAAAGTAAACAGCAGAAAATTGAATCTAAGTCAATAAACAAACTATTTGACAGAGATCCAAGGATGGTCTACTGAAATCTCAGAGATGAAGTCAAGGTAATATTTCCTCCAAACTAACTAAAAGCTCATATAGCAGAAAACCAAATAGAAAAAATGACCTTAACTGCACAAATAAAAAATAAACAACATAAAATTGAATCCAGGCATTTAATGGCATTATCAGTGAAGATCCACCAGAATGGCTCACTATTGGCAAAACAATTCTAAGAGCCAAGTGATCCATTTGCTCAACAAATATAGACCTATCTGCTGCCTTTCAACCACATACAAGTGGCTAACAGGAATAATCACCAACACAATTTATCAACACCTGGCCATTGGTGACTACCTTGAAAAGGAATAGAAAGGACATACCAGAACCAAACTTGGTACAGAAGACCAACTCCTCCTAAATAAAACAGTCCAACATGAACAAATTCTTGATGAACCATCCCCTTAAGTGATTCAATTTACCAAATTTCCACTACTAACGATTACTATCTTCACTTTGACCTCTGTACACTTATTAACCCTTATTCTCGAGTGTCTTCTTGGCCTTGATAAGTAGTGACTCCTTTGTAAAAACAAAAGAAAATAAATAATTGCGGAAAGCATCCAAAAAATATGTCAATGGCCAGGATCTGCGTTACTCCTGATTATTATGATGTTTGAAGTTAAACAATGTCCAGCAGAACAGAAGGGCATTCTTTATAAAATAAATGACCATGTGGCAAACATCCATTGCTCTTCACCACATGTAAGGGTCAATACAAACTTCACAGTATCCAGCAAGGTATTTTTTAAGGCGATAACTGAATGCCAAATCCTATTGACAGTCTTCACACTGTCCATTACAACGAATACATACTTCCATTAGAAGATCTCTGAAAAGAGGCAGTTTGACAGATTGTTGAACCTCTGTGAACATGAATCATAACTGATAACATTAAATTGAAAGGTGACAGTGTTGTATGACAAAGACATACAGGCAGAAAAATACATAAACGACAAGGCCATCAGTTAGACATTGTAATATCGAACAAGCCTGAGAGAACTGAGCTCATTATTGATGCCATCATTCCAAATGACTATGAGCTTATTAAAGCTGAATGAGAAAAGATAGGACTTCAAGAATGATTTAAAAACGACATAGTCTCTGAAAGAAATAAACATTATACTGGCTGTGATAGGAGCAACTGACCTAATAAAAAAATCTTAAATACTTGGAAACAACCCCTAGAAGACCAAGCTGTAGCAAAATCCAAATAACAGCCATAAAATTTAAATCGTAATAAAATCAAGTGTTATCCCCAGGATGGAACTTCTTGGTCTCTTAAAGCTAATTGTAATAAATTAAAAATAGAGACATGTTATTCTTGTGAGGTGTGCAGCTTATCATTTAATGTAAAGTCTTGTTTAAAAATGCATATGGAAAAAAATAAGCAAGCAGGATGGAAACAAAGTAAGCGAGCAGGGAAGTTCCTAGAGGAGCTGAACCAGGAGTACATAGACAATACCTGTGATCACGTACGGTTTCGGTATTATAGACTGGCCTCAATATAACATAAACAGGCTCGATACCAAGACCAGGAAACAACTATCCCTACATAAGGTAACATACCGAAACCAATGCATGGACAGGATATACCTACCACCACGAAAGGGAGGGGGCTTAGGCCTCACTGAATTCAACCATGCATATCCAGCCACTATAGTAAGCATGGGCCAATATATTAAAAGTTCAACGGACATGACAATGGAAATGGTGAAAGACCATCATAATCATCTTTCTCAACAAACCTCAATCACAAAGCTTGCTGAAAACTTTGGAGAAGTCATACTGGAGAACACTGTCAATGTACACGATAAACCACCGACACAGATTGCAAGAATAAAAAGGAAAAAATACACAGAAATAGAGATAGAGACAAGAAAAGAAGGATGGAAACAAAGTAAGCGAGCGGGGAAGTTCCTAGAGGAGCTGAACCAGGAGTACATAGACAAGGATGCTTTACTCCAATGGCTCAAGGGTGGGAGACTTCCATTTGATGAGGAAAGACTCATTGTAGCCGGGCAAAATCAGGGCTTCAAATGGATTTAAAAAATGGCTGGTCTACAAGCAAATGGCCAGTGTAGGTTTTGCCACTCAGCGATTGAAAGCCCAAGCCATCTAATGTCTGTATGCCCAATCTTATTGGCTGATGGCCTTTACAACAAAGGCTTATGGCCCATCACAACAAAGTATGTAAGTACCTCCACTGGAAGATCTGTGGAGAGATGCAACTTGACAGATCGACAAACATCTGGGAACATGAACCAGCACTGATTACATCAAATGGAAAAGTGATTGTGTTCTATGACAAAGACATACAGGTGGCCAGATACATAAAAGACAAGGCCATCAAACAAGATATTGTAATATGGAACAAACCTGAAAAAACTGCGCTCATTGTTGATGTGTACAGTCTCAAATGATTTTCACCTTAACAGAGCTGAATGGAGAAAAGATAACAAAATATCAGGATCTAAAAAAATGATCTAAAAACGACATGGTCTCTGAAAGAAATAAACATTATACCAGTTGTAATAGGAGCAACTGGCTTAATAAAAAAGAATCTTCAGAAATACTTAGAAGAACATCATCTATTCTTAAAAGAGCCCTCGGATTTAAATTTAAATCATAACAGAATCAAGTGTTAGCTCTAGGAGGGAGTCCTTGATCTCTTAAAACTTACTGAAATAAAATAAATAAAAAAGGGACATTTGCCACATGGAATTGAAAAGTGTGAGTCATCTAGTATCAAGTCGGAAGGTTCTTTTAGGGGATGGCTACTACACAGTGAGACATGATGGAGCATGTAAGTACCTTCACTGGACCATCTGTAAAAAATTAAACATCCATCAACCTGAAAGAACAATTGGAAATGACTTATATACCATACATTACGACCATGTAATCCCTACAGCCACTTACCTTGAAAATGCTGCTGTGAAACTTAACATAGTTATATGGAATAAGTCAGAGAGAGTTGCAACCTTGGTTGAAGTGAGTGTCCCTAATGATGGAGGTCTGAAGAGAGCTGAAATGGATAAACAGACCAAATATCAAGGTCTTATGTATGATATGAAAAGAAACAGGAATCTTAGGGAGATATCAAGCATACCAGTTATTATAGGTGCCACAGGGCTTATGAAGAAGAACCTGAAGTTTTACCTAATTAATATTCCTGGTGAACCAAGTGCAAAAGAGATCCAGACAATTGCACTTAAGGGAACAACGAGGATACTAAAAAGAGCTCTTGGCTGGTTTCAATAAAAAGCAGGGCAATGTTGGCAGCTGGTTTGGCTGCCCCATACCCAACATTAAAATCTTCAAAGAAAGAACATTTTTTTTTAAATTTCTGAAAGAAATAAACATTGTACCAGTTGTGATAGAAGCAACTGGTTTAATAAAAAATAATCTTCAGAAATACTTAGAAGCAATCCCTGGAAGACCAAGTTGTAACGAAATACAAATAGCAGTCATAAAGGGGACAGTGTTTATTCTTAAAAGAGCCCTCGGATTTAAATTTAAATCATAACAGAACCAAGTGTTAGTTGCAGGAGGGAACCCCTTGATCTCTTAAAACTTACTGAAATAAAATAAAAAAAAAGGGACATTGCAAATATATCTGGTGAACCAAGAGCAGGAGAGATATAAAGAATTGCACTTAAAAGGATGGTAAGAATGCATGTCATAGTGGGTGAATGTGTGTCATCTGGTAGGATGCCACATCCTCATCTAAAACAAAATAAGAAAATTGAAAAAAAAAAAAAAAAAGAATGACTATTCAAATGTGAAATTTGTTATGGAACAGTTTTGGATTCTTCACATATTAAATTATATAAAACTGAATGTGAACTTGAATGCTTACTAGGCATTATCCTTGAGTGTCTAAGCTTTCTTTTTACAGGGGATTGCCAGAACAACTTAGCACAGGAATACTTTACAAGCAAACTTTGACTAAATATTCAACATGGCATAGTATTCAAGGCTCAAATAAGATCTTAGTATGGCTAACCCACACTGTCTTTTACGAGGAATAGTGCACCTTCTCCAAATAACAATACAAAGCTAGATACTCCACCAGACTAGATGAATTCTTGTCCTGCATATCAGTAAGATCCAGAGACCACAAGAAAAATATACTATAACATATTTAAATCATCAATTGGAGAGAAGAAAATTATGTTCTCTACTTTACTCAGTATTTGATATTTAAGGAGAACTTTAGTGGAATATTCGAATATCTATGTATGTCATATATCAAGTGTTGGGCCTAAGAAGGGAGATACTTGATTTCTTAGAACTTCGACTGAAGTAAAATGAAACAAGAAGAGAAATATAAAATTAATTATTGATGAGTTGAAAACAGATACTAAACAAATATCTACCCATTCACAATCATGATGGAAATTTTCAGATTCAAAGAGAAAAGCTGAAGGAAACAGAAGACTTGAAGAGCAAAGAGATCTCCAGAAAGTTAATTAAATTTACACTTCACCAACTAGCATAAAAGATTAAAAAGGAATTCATGAGTAGCAAAAAGAAAAAAAACTATCAGGAGTATGCTAGCTCACAAAATTAAAAAAAAAAAGAAGGCAGTCTAATGTGTCATTTGAACCAAAGTTGCATCTTTTCTAAAAACAAATGTAATTTAATAAAGTTTTCAAATATTTTATTTTGAATCTTTTTGAAGTTATTTTAATTTTGGCATAAATCAAATATTATGAATGATCTTAATTTGTAATTTATCTATCTACTGGTTTCACACAAAAGAATTTGTTTTTCCCATTAAAATTCATATAAAATTTAAAGAACCCACCAGCCTTCTATTTTATATCATATTTTTCCAGACAATGGCATTCCTTAGACCCTCCTAATAAAGTTGCACCTAATCACCACTTTAGTATCAATACAAAATATTTTCAGTTTTTTTAATTGGCACTTTCATAATTAGTAATTCAGTTTTATTATATTTTTAGCCACAAAATATCCTCGTTTTCTTAAAAATATTGGGGTTTAGAAGAAACACTAAATGGGTCAGCTCACTGTGTGTTTTCCTGGTTGGAAAAAGAAAGAGTTTAGCAGGCACTTCCTTTTATAATCTATTGTTGTGTACTCGGTTTGCCTGACAGATAGCCTCTAATTGAGCAAGCTAGGGAGAGGAAATTAAATGCACCAATCAGCATCAAGCTTAGAAATTAAGCATAGGTTCAGAATCATAATGGCAGCTTGTAGCTGTGTTGTTTCTACTTTGTGTCGCTTGTACCCCACAATACGACATCTTATAAATTCTGATGTTTTTATAAATGTTTAAAAAAAAAAATTACCTGCAATGGAAAGCAGATTAAATATTTTTGTACTTTTTTTTATCAAATGTATTTTGTTTATACAAAGGATATTAATCCAAGTCGAATTATGTTCTGTGATGGCAAATTTTTATGCCTAAATCTTTTCCATTTGTGGAGTATTTCATTTCATGTTTCACCCATTATATATATAATGTGATTTTTACACAGAAGAGATGCTGCTATTCTCTTTTTAGTCTATCATTTGAACCGAGTTTCAATCCATAGTTCCTCCATTCAAGGTTGGGAAATTAATTTTTTCGTTATTGTTCATTATTGCTTTCATTCCATCATGAGAGACAATGTTTATACCCTGTACAAGGGTAACTGCGCATATAATTGTGAAGCAAGGGTTGCACAATCCTCAACCACACCTCTCTTAAATCGACACTGTGATTCTGGTGGCAATGAAAAGTCCAGAACAACTGGAAACAATGCCAATATAAGCAAAGAGGACATACAGCACTTGGTATTCCTTATTGGTTACCCATTTAGTATTGACCCAGCTCAACATTGCTTAACTTCATGTACTTAGCAGAAACTGGTGTGTCAACATGATTATGTCTTAACTTTCTATCACAACAAAAATAAGACTTTCCTTTCTCCCTTACATCAGGCAGACTCTCCATGGACAGAACTTCTTAGCTGTAGACCACACTGCTAGGGTACTGCTTCTCTGTTGGTTATGACTTGGGTTTTTTGAAATCCAATGAGAACAAATACAAATACTTCTTATAAACCGTCCCATTATCAATCAAATGCAGTGTTCCTTGTCTTCCAGTTGGCAATCATTTTCTATAATTCAGTATCACAAGGGTGGGGATAGACACAAAATCGATTATTGATTTAGGCAAAATACAGCTCCCTAAAAATAGATACTTTAAATTTATTTACTTTTCTTTGATTATGTGATCTAAATAAATGAATTGACAGCACTCCTTTTCACTGACGCCGTAATTCATACCACCTATTATCTTCAATGTATTCTCTCAGCTCCAAATAATGTCACACCTGAACGTAGCATGTATGCACAGCTCACCTTCTTCAAAATGAACTCCCATGTTCTTCAGGCAGCTTGATTTTATGCATCTCAAGATCATATAATTTGCATACCAACAGTGAACGTCGAGGATAAAATCAAATGCGCATCACAGTTTTTTTGTTATGCAGCAACTGAACTTGAGAAAACATGCAAACATATGCACTCACAAATTTTCTTTACACTGTCCCCTGATCTCATGATCACAAACAACACAGGGTCAGGGTGCCCATCTTCGCCGGATACTTCTTTGAAGAAGAATGACACCTGCTTCTTCCTGTGGTTTGAGTTTCACTAAATACTGTATCAGCTGGGAAGGTATCTAGTGGATTTGATTTCAAATAAACCAAGCACACTATTTTCAGAATTGCTTGCATGACTCGATAATGGTTATGTTTGTATCACTGATCAGAGGTCTTTAATGTGATGAGGCACCCTGTCAGTTTGCACAGTTTGTGAGCTGATCACCTCTGTAACGCATCCTGTCATATTTTGTCATAAAAAATGTATATTTTTATAAATCTATAAAGTTTACAAAAACTTTATAAGAAAAAATTTGCCAAAGCAAATGTGTGTGTATTTTGTTTATACTTCAACCAGAAGTAAAAGAAACTAGTGCCAAGCCACAATATGTCTTTTTGATCGTTTGCTATTCTGTGGTGTGTTAAGTATATAATTCATCTTAATACTCTATGCACAATACTTCAGAAAATTATAATAATCGTGTGTAGATTTTGAACCGGACGTATGTAAGCGTCCGCTCCTCGGCTTTGCCCAAAACATGATATCAACCACTGGATTATACCGAGCGCATCACTGATGTTCAAATCTTAACAACGCTAACGGAAATCATGAAATAATAATAAAAAATAAATAAAAAATGTAATGCTACACGCAATACAACTCTTTTTTTGGATCTGATTAATTTCTTATTTTTGACAAAAAAAAAAAATAAATAAAAAAATAAAAAACAGCTACTTCTTCAAGCATCTGCAGTTGTTTGTCTAACAATGATAAATTCATAATGTTGTTAGTCTCCATGTTCTTCATGAAACATGTAGTTTTTTTTTTCTTCTCTTCAAATATTTATCCAAAAGTCGTCTGCTTATTACCACACATTGTGATCGGCGTCTTATGTCAGATTACAGGCAAACCTGAGCAGTTGACATCATGTTCCGGGCAAAGTCGTGCAGACACTTAGATACTTCCGGCTCAAAATCTGCACAAGTACGATAATCTTTTAACAATTGATTAAGAATCATATTCATTCTGTCAAATGCTGTTTTCCTTGTTAATCTGTTTAATATTCAACACTGGACATGCCTTTCCAACTTTACGCAATGGTAATGTACCTTTTTTCATTAAAGCTGCAATATATACAAAAAGATTTTTTATTATTTAGAAAGGATCGGGAGGGTCTTACTAACTAGATTTTTTATTCTTTGTTTTCTCCCTACACCATGCTAATGAAATGAAACGATGTCTTTACTTATTGTCAATAAAAATTTTAAGCGATTTGGGAAATTTAAGTAAGATGATCTTTGAAGTAAATGTGGTATTATGGTAATTGATGATTCTTGCTAAGAGTAGGATAGACGTTTTTGTAGTTATCAACGATATCCATTTTCTTCTATTTTTGAATGACCTTGTACCTAATTTCTTCAAAATGTAAATTTGGTTCTCTCTTTTGCAAAGAAATAATTACAAAGTGATGCTGCACCGTCTGAGGATAGAAAAGGCTTAGGCTAAGTGCTTTGATGACGGGCAATTTAAATTATTATTTAAAATTGTTCCTTTTTAGGAAGATGGAGTTTCCCACATTAAAAACCGATCTTGTCTATCTCTGCCCTTGTAGAGAGACAAGTAAATAGGAACTTATTATTCTCTTTCTTTTTTTCTTGATATTTTATTAAAAGCATGTTGATTTTAATAAATGTTGTTTATCGTAGATTAGTAAAGTAACATATATTATAACCACATTTTATGTTTTTGTGCCAAACATATTTTTGGTTTTCTTTCAAAGACACATATTGTTTTTCTAGGGGCACACAACGAACAAAGAAATGGAACAAGAAGAAAGAGTGCAAGTGAAAAGAGAGAAAGACTGAGAAGAAGGAAAATAAAAGAGAGACAGGAGTAAAAAGAAAAGAAATAAAGGAAAATAAAAGAGGGACAGGAGTAAAAAGAAAAGAAATAAAGAAAAATAAAAGAGGGACAGGAGTAAAAAGAAAAGAAATAAAAAAAAATAAAAGAAAAAATAAACATTTGTTTTTTTTTCCAATTTTTTACTTATTTTATTTTTTTTTTGATTTCCATTTCATTGTTCTTTGTATTGTTCATCTTGGTACTGTCTTTCGCCGCAGTAATAAGCCTCTCTTTTGTTTTTTCGTATATATTTTCCAGTCCTTTAATTGCATTGGTTACATAATCATCAATGCTTCAGAAGCCGTACTCCTTGTTCTTTTCATTTTACACAATATCATCATTCGGATGTGTCCTCATCATTTATGAGGTTATCTTCTTTGCATAGTTATTTCTATATCTATGTTAACTTCACATGTACATGTGTTCTACCATCAAAGACAGACATAGAAGCAACATACAGCACATGATACATCAAGTAGTAGAAATCACAGATGTAGTTACCGAAAACTTACATTAATGTCTCAACACAATCAGAATACATGTATTGTCAGGGTAAACAGAGAAAGAGAGAGAGAGAGAGAAGTGTGCATGAACAATGTATAAGTAAATATAACTTTGTTCATGATGTCTGAAGATTTTTTCTGACTGTGACAAAAAAAGGGAGCTATAGAACCACCACCATAAAAAATATCTAATGTTAAAAGGGCCTTGAGGAGAAATTTAAATGTTATTAATCTTGATTTATGTTTTGTACCAAACATATCTTTGGTTTTCTTTTAATGAAAGCAGAAATGTTTGAATTTTAAAATGTGTGTGTGCCCACCTTATACTCCATATACTAAATACCCCAAAGAAACTGACATTTAGGAAATATTTTTTTTTATTCATAATTGGTAAAATTTCATAAAGTCAACACATTTGAATTTATCTGAAAATTCACGAAGATCTTCACCCCATTTTTGCTCTCTTTGCATAAAATTGAATTCAACTAAACGTAGCCCACATTTGTACTGCTCACACCTAGAAACTCTGTTACAAAATTTACAATGATCAGTTAATTAATTTAGGAGCTTACATATAAATCTATACACATACCTAACTTGACATAAACAAAAGCAAAATGATACTCCAAACTTGAAAACTCATATTGCAGTTTGAAACATGCCAACGATGGGCCACTTTGCATAATTTCAATGTTTGTAGCGAAAATCAATATTTAATATTTGTATAAATTTCTAATGTGCGTTTCGCTCTGATAAATAAAACGTTTCTTATATTCAATCTGTTATTAGGATTGTTGAAAAAAAAAAATGATTGGATGATTCATGATGCTATCCTATTTACATAAAAGGCAAAATGGGCTTGAGTGTTTGCGTATGTCCCTGAAAGGCTTTTCAGATCAGGTTTCCACTGTTGATTAAATTCCGCGAGAAGTTTTCCTATATTTCCGAGATCATAATATCTGAGATTTGCGAATGAACACTGTTTCTTTCCTTTTTTTTTTTTTTTATTGAGTCAGAAAAAATTCCCATTGTGCCATTGTCTTGAGTGTTTGCCTTTTTTGTATAATAAAGTGAAACTATTTGAATGGAAACGACAGAAAGGGGAATGCTTAGCTGGTCTTCGGCTAGGTTTAAAAGCAATGTTCATTTCTGCGCATGTGTGGGGACTCCTATGATTCTTAAGTTAATCACCAACTCATTGAATTCACTATCCTCTTTGACCTAATGGTTAGCAAGGAAGACTAATTACCCTACGTTTTTCGAGTTCGATTCTACCCACCCCTCTCTCTCTCTCTCTCTCTCTCTCTTTTAGTTTTTATTTCGTCCTTGTGCCAATATCCTCTACCAGGGCAAAAGTTAATTACCAACTCA
This sequence comes from Euprymna scolopes, assembly GCF_053919585.1. NCBI lineage: Eukaryota > Metazoa > Mollusca > Cephalopoda > Sepiida > Sepiolidae > Euprymna > Euprymna scolopes. The sequence goes on along the minus strand of NC_136502.1, from coordinate 47,129,235 downwards.
TTCTTAACATCGCTTTGTCCTTATGTCAATATCCTCCATCCGGGCAACGCTGGGCACTCCCTGCTAGTTATGAATATAAGAGTCGGATTTGCCTTATGATGAAATACTAATGCCACATCTGGCGAGGTTCTGTTTGGAGCACTTCTGCTTGACTTCACAAAATCGAATTTTTAATCTAATGGGACACAGTCTCTTCTGTGTTCTGTATCCACTTTTTTCACAGAAAAGATGTTGCTAATTTTTCTCTAGTTTCTCCCCCCCCCCATCAAGATCCAATCTCTGGTTTTTCCTGGTAAAACATTCACAGCAAGGATGCATTTTTCTACTGCAACTGCAATGAACTTTCCTTTCATTTTAACATCAAGCGGAATTTCCATGAACAAATTTTCTTTCAAAGAATTTCTCATTCATGAAACACATTACCATGGGACTGCTTCCCTGCAGATTATAACAGTCTTAATGTTAACAATGTTCAATGCATAAGTGGTGATTCATTCGTAAAAGTCAAGGAGATGTGAAGCCAGGCCTTGTATTATATGGTCTGTATTAGTAATGGATTTGTGATAACATGGAGAGAAGAAAGAGACACACGTGTGAACGTAACAGAAGCTTTATTAACACTAAAGAAGGAATTGTAGTTTTTGCTACTACGACATACCACGTGATTGTGTAGTGGGAGGTTGCAGGCAAAGGTGATGGTGGGAGCAATCCCAGTCAAGGGAAGATAACTCATGTTACCTGATGTATACAACAGGCCTAACAACTGGAAAAGGAAGAGAAAGTAAACTGCATTTACTCTTTTATAATCTACTGTCTTGTGCTAAGTTCACCTGAGAGATGGCTCCTGATTGGGCAAGTTGTAGTAGTTAAATGCTTGCACCAATCAGCTGAGAATTTAAGCAAAGATAAAAAAAAAAAAATGTAATGGCGGCTGTCAATACTATTGCACCATTGCTATTATTGCTGCTGCTACAAAGTCATGACAGAGGACTGTTATTTGATGATTTCTCTGCCTTATTATTTGCTTATGACTTAGAAAATCTATCTGAAAATTTGCCAGGGTATTCAAACAGATTACCCTCATTATCAGTTCCTTTATCTATATATTAATACGATAGCGGGTGTGTTATTTTGTGTGTCACGATTACATTCGGGTCGCTTAATTGTTATGTACTTTCATTTCTTGTAATAAATAATTTTACCAAGAATTCTTCATATTTGCTTTTGTTTTGGTTTCGATTTTGATTATAACTGATAGTATTGAAGTCATGTAGCAGAAACAAATGAAACTTTTTCTTTCACGAATCAATGCCTCTCCCCTGTGTTATTTGGCCACATATTGACCAATCAGAGGGGCAGTGCATTGATCCTTTTTATCCCCTAAGGAAATCGGCCAGCATCTGGTTTGAAGAATAAGAACTCTTTCTTACTGAAAGAGACACCAAACAGAACGGACCCCTTTTCTTCGCTCTCTCCACCTCACCTCGGTATTATTTCTACCAGTATTGACAATTCCACTGGGAATAACTACCGCAATAGCACCAGGTAGCCGGAGTCCAGCTTTTGAACAGGAACATATCACCCGGTGCTCATTCTCCTTAATAAACCTTTTCTGTGTTCTTGTGTTGTATTGAATTATTTATTTTATTAGGTTGTGCCCTAAAAGCATCAAAATTCCTAAAGTCATTTATTTCTTTTTTAAATAATTTTACTAAGATTTCTTCATAATTTTGGCGTCAGTTTCGATTATAGCTGATGGCACTTAAGTCATCTAGTTTTAAAAAATAATTTTATCAAGAATTCTTCATAAGTCTTGGTTTCAGTTTCGATTATATGAGGGGCGTGCAATAAGTAATGCCCCTGACCCACTTCCCATAGCAGTAGAGCAACGAAACTTGGCACAGTTATTAGTCTTTCTCTACATAGGAATAACCCAGAGGTATGCATTTCTCCCATCGTTTGATGCAGCTCTGGAGACCGTTTTTGTAGAACAGCCCAGGTTG
>NC_136502.1:47059732-47119732 GCF_053919585.1 Euprymna scolopes | reverse complement strand
AAAAGTATCCTATACCTCTATAAGGCAACCATTCGCCCATGTATGGAGTATTGCTGTCATATTTGGGCTGGTGCATCGGCTACTAGTCTCTCGCTCCTTGACAAGGTTCAAAAGAGAGTCGTCAATCTGATAGGCCCTGAACTGGCATCTAAGCTTTAGCCTCTGTCCCATCGACGAAACGTTGCATCCCTCTGCCTGTTCTATAAGTATTTTAATGGTGAATGCTCTGACGAACTGCAAGCACTTGTGCCCCCACGACGTGAACATCCTCAGCAGACCCGACAGGCTGCAAAATCCCAACCCCACACTGTAGAGATCCCTAGATGTAAAAGATCTTTCTACTCCAGTAGTTTCCTCCCCAGAACCGCTAGACTTTGGAATTCCATTCCAGGTCCCTGCTTCCCTAACTGTACTGACGTGCAGAAGTTCAAGTGCAACGTGAACCAACATCTTGCTGCCCAAATCCCAACATAGTGCCCCAGTAGTTGTTGATAGTGCCCCAGTAGTTGTTGCCCCTGATAGTAGCCCCCTACACCACAGTGGCAATGTGCCTTGTTTGGGGTGAAAAAAAAAAAAAAAAAAAAAAAAAAGATGTCGTTTGGATCAAAAACCGGCATAGCAGGTGTACAACAAGATATGGATGAATATGTATGGTACTGGAGGCATCACCAAGGTAACCAGTCTGTAATCAGTGTGGGTTGATGATGTGCCCTGTCACAGTAAAGACTTTGGTGACGCAATCACAACCACCATTGGATGAGTAAAGCAGATCAGTGAGCCATCGCTCTGGTTTATGCCAGCTCCATATCAGACAGTGATTCGGATATTAGCAGCCTTCTGGCAGACGCTGTGATTCTCAACTCTCAGACTGCGGACAAAAGCACACGTGAGGAGTAAGCCTGTGTCGTTCCTCTTTGAAGAAGTGACCAGCAAAAACGATCGCTACCTCCCTCCCCTATCTGTGATCATGAGATCAGAGGGGAGTGTAGGGAAAATTGTCCACAGCCTTGAGCCTCTAAGGAGCATAGGCCATCTACAACTTTTTGTAGATGCTTTTGTAGCGACTGAGTTCTTTTTACGGGGTGAGGGTGCTGGCCCCATGCCCAACCTTCCCGGAAGGTACACACAGCGCCTAGAATTCCCAAATGGTCACCCATCTGGTACTGGCCAGGCTCAACGTTGCTTAACTTCAGTGATTTGGCGAGAACTGGTGTGTCAACGTGATTGTGCCATACGCAGGGAAAACTGTGGAAACCAAGAAAAAGGCTTACAATTAAAGTCGGGACAAGATCAAAGTGTAGTATCTGTTCTTCAGATGCTGCACTTCTATTTCTTGTTCTCTTTCGGTGGAGGAGAAATCCTTCACGACTGAGACAATTTTTATTTTTGTACCTTTTCTCCACGTTAAAAAACGACCCTGGTGTCTAACTCTGTCCCGTGGGGAGGCATTGTAAATAGGTACAATTAAAGTGTCTGCGCATCGAACAGCCAGAAGCAGGAGAAGAAAGAATCAAGATGGTGTCGCCACAACTTTTATGACTAATGATCTTACAGTGAGGTACAATCTCGCTGTTCATGTGCAGATTAGGTGGGCCTTGACTGCATAAACGTAGGCCGCATGGCGAATGCAAACAACCTGTTGTAGGAGAATCCTTAGAGACTTGTTGCATGCTTTTGAGTAACTTTGCTTTCTTGCCTTTTTTTTCCTTGTTTTTTTTTTTTTTTTTTTTTTTTGTGACATAAAACAAACCCGAAATTTATAACACAAAAGTTTTTTTTTTTTTTTAATAAAATAGATTTTTTATTTTCAATAAATTATGAACAATAAATTTTCGATACGCATTTACCGAATAAAATAAATATAAGAAAATTATAACACTAAATATATTTTTGAAAGAAAATAGACATTTTAAAATTAAAAAAAGATTTTATTTATTGAAATGCGTGTGAATTTTGAGAAAACGATTTTTTCTTTGTGCTATTTTTTTTTAAAGATTTAAGAAAATTATAACACAAAATGCATTTTTAAAATACAAATTAGAGATAAATCATTTTTTGTAGCAAAGCCAAATTCTGAAATTTTCGAATGCTTTTATCGAGAATGTCTTTGTTACACATTTATTGAATTAAAATGAATATAAGAAACATATAAACACAAAATAGAATAATAAAAAAAGAAGACATTTTTAAATTTTTAATAAAACGTGGACATCATGCACTATTGAATTTTGAGAAAACTATTATTTTCCTTTCAAAATTTTTAATTTGTCTGCCCCCGGCTATGCACTCTCCAAATAAATGTCCCAACCAACATTGTTGTTCCTATTTACTAACCTCCCCACGGAGCTCAGTTTTTAATGTGAGGAAAATTCAGCTTCCCCAAAAAGGGTACTTTAGATAGTAGGTACGCGCAATTTAATGGCTATTTCGGTAGGGTGGCATGGTTTTGAACGACAGCTAATCATAATTTTTTTTTTCATTTTCGATTACTTTTTTTTATGTATTGTATTTGAAAGATTATAGTTTAAAGTTAATTTCTCAAAGAAAAAAAGTGTGTGAATACATAGAATAATTTTATCTCAAATAACCCTACATTTCACGTAAAAATTCATTATGACAAAGATCGTGTTTACAGTTTTCTGGCAAATAAGTTTTCTGGAATTATTTCCAAGTTAATATTAAGTTAAAGTCTTAAGATAATGAATTAATATAATAAATGTACTTAACTTTTGATAAAAAAGTAATAATTATCAAAAAATGTGAGACTGGTAGGAACGAGACTTGGTTATCTTATCGAAAAAAAAAACAAAAAAACTCTGGCAGCAAAATTGAAATATGTATGGAAGGACAAATTAGACATAATTTATTTCTTTATTTAATATTCCGGTATACCGAGCGACTTTTTTTTTTTTTTTTTTTGAGTCGAAGATCCCCTTCCTTTATTTAAAAATGCATAAAAGTTAATTAAATTCATTAATTATACTACTGACAATTTATTAATTGAAAAAAAAATGTTAGCACCATTATTTATTAATATTGATACAGAATTACAATTGGTTAAGAAAACAATTTATAATCATTGTAAAAATTACACACTAAAAAAATACAGAATTACGTTAAAATTTATCAGAAAGTCTACGTGAAATTTAAAGTTGATAAACACAAACAGACGGATAGTTGAACAAAGGAGGAGGGTGGACAAAACAGACTAGTTTTCTTTTCAAGTCTGTGCATCCGTACTTACCGACATGGAACGTTCGTATAATTTTGCCCATTTTTTAATTAAATTATTTTTCTATGTTCCTGTTTTTCAATTTATGGTAATCGTGAAGAAAGAGAGAGCCTGTTTCCTCGGTTTGACTATAGGTGGCGTTACTGTCTGTCCACCCCGTTACGGAAGCACAAAATGTATATAATGCCACCCTTGAAATAAAAATGTTTTGGTTATATTTTAATTTTAAACGTTTTTTTTGTGTTTTTTTTTTGCAAACATATTTAAGTTTTATTTATATTTTTTTTCAAACATGTTTACGTTTTTTTTTTGTTTTTGCAAACATATAAGTTTTATTTTTTTCAAACATTTACGTTTTTTTTTGCAAGCATAAACTAAATGGTTTTGCTATATTTTTCTTTTAAACATATTTATGGGTACAACCGTTTTTCCGCGAGTATTTTTTACGCTCTTATGATTAAAAAAAAAAAAAAAAAAATCAACGTTTTTTTTAAAAATCTTTTTTTTATGGACCCCTCCCTTTTTTCTTACTTTTCTGCACTTATTTTACCTTTTCCGCGAGTAGTTTATATATATATATATATATATATATATATATATATATATATATATATATATTTGAAAAAGGATATTGTAAAACCTGAATCTTACTTGAAACTACAATTTAAAAATAGCGCGGTCGGTACAATAAGTGCATAAGCAAACTTTTCAAAAAGAAAAATATTTCAAAAATATTTAGTTTATGCTTGCAAAAAAAAAAAAAACTTAAATGTTTGAAAAAAAACAAGCCACGTAAATGTTTGGAAAAATAAAACTTAAATATGTTTGTAAAAACAAAAACAAAAAAACGTAAATATGTTTGAGGAAAAAACCCCAAACTTAAATATGTTTGCAAAAAGAAAAAAAAAACATGTTTAAAATTAAAATATAACAAAAACATTTATTTTTATTTCACGGGTGGCACATTTTGTGCTTCCGTAGCTGGGTGGACAGACAATAACGCCACCTATAGTCAAACGGAGGAAACAGGCTCTGTCTTTCTTCACGATTACCCAATTTATTTTCTTTTTTTTTACTTTATTTTCCAAGATTATATGAACATTATCTTACATTGATGATTATAAGTTCATGCGTGCAATGGAAATATTAGAATCTTACATATAAAGATTACGTTAAGCGTAAAAAAAGTAGAAATAATTTTTGCAATTATAGTTTTTGTGTGTGAAAATATCGAATAAACAATGCTTAATTCAATGATAATATTGGTAGTTCGATAAATTGATTTTTCTTCGTTATATCGATTTCGTCAATACGGACTTTTTTCGTAATGTTCCTGTAAAAATTATTTTTTTATTATTACAAATTACGATACTTTATTTATATAAAAAAGCAAAAATAAATTCTTGCGTTTTTCATTTACTACTGAAAACCATAATTTTCGTAAAGGTATTTTTTGTTTAAATAAAATAATACATTTTCACTCAGATTTAAATAAAAATAATTAGTTCTTTATATTCCGCGATCATTATTTGATAAATACTGAAAATTTCATTAAAATTGGTTAATTTCCTGATTTTTTGGTGATTTTTTAAGTAAAGGGAGTGGTCAAAATATTTATACATGTTGAGCATCGGCATTCATTTTGCCCGTACCTGCAGGAACAAAACTTAAAATAGTCTCAGTCATGACAAATTTTTCCTCTACTGACCGAGGACAGAAAAAGATGAAATTAAGTATCAGAGCTGTGATTTTATTGTTGTACCTACGCACGCACAAGTGGCCAATTTTTTTTTTTATTAACTTTTTACATGAATTATCTCCCTTGATAATTCCAAAATTTAACCTCTTCTTCTTTTTGTTTTTCGTTGTCTTCATTTATTTCCAGACGAGAGGAAGGCAATTTGATTTAGTACCTCACCCTTTATCTCATGCATGTTTTTACCACGAGGAAACTGTAGATGTTAAACTTGGAGAAAAAAAAAAAAAAAAGAAAAAAAGGTGAATATTATTTTCATGTGTTTTGTTGAAATGTCGTTTGATACTTATGCAGAGAGGTGCAGGAGGTGCAGGTGCATGCACTTCTTGAACCGTGCTAAAATAACGTTATTATTACGAAAACCATTTTTTAACATGGGGGGGGGGGGAGAGGAAGGTGATTTGTAACTATTCTGTACTTTCACCTAACAATTTGATAAAGATATCGGAAAACTTTAATTGGTGAAAATACACTGAGTGACCACCCGAAGATTTACCTTTAAGAAGTTGATTTTTTTTTCTTTTTCTATTCAACAGGTGTATTCAGGTCTGCTGCGATAGGTGTATCAGAATTTTGGGGGAATTTTTGACACCCCTAACACGAAACTGCGAATAAAAAACTAAAAAAAAACTCGTAATTTCTCTTTTAAAAGTGGGTTGTTTATTTTCTTTATGGAATATACTTCCAAAATAAACTATTAAAGTTGTTTAAAAAATAATAGAAATATTATTTTCTTATTCTTTAAAAAACAGTGTTTACAAAGTGCCGGCGCGCCTTCATGCAGGCACTTTTTTTACGTAATGAAATCAATTGAATTTTACGAGTTAATTTTTTTTTCAATTTTTAAACTTTAAAAATCTATCAATTTTGGGTTTAGGTTCGAAAAAGTTGTCAAAAAACAAATATATACCAAATAAATGTTATCAAAGGCAAGATAAGTTACTTTTCTACCAAACTGGGTATATTTTTCGTGTTTTTATTCAATGTAACATGTTTATTCAGCTCGAAAACCATACAGTGTTTACCGATGTATTGGAACATTCAAGATGGCGTCTCACACCCTCTTTAACACGGTAAGTTTGGGAAAGGGTGTTATAAATAAAAAAACTATACAAAATACTATAAAAACCCGCCGAATATATGTAAACCTATTTCACGGTAACATATATTGAGCGAGTTTTTAACAGTATTTTATCCGGTTTTTTATTTATAGCACCTTTTCCCAAACTTACCGTGTTAAAGAGAGAATCAGACGCCATCTTGAATGTTCCAATATATCGGTAAATACTCTATGGTTTTCGAGCTGAATAAACATGTTACATTGAATAAAAACACGAAAAATATACCCAGTTTGGTAGAAAAGTAACTTATCTTGCCTTTGATAACATTTATTTGTTATATATTTGTTTTTTGACAACTTTTTCGAATCTGTGTACAGTAATACAAACCCAACCAAATATAATATTTTAGACAAACGTTTTTTTTTTTTTTTTTTTTTTTTTTTTAACATTTTGAAATGTCTATTAAAATTTTTGTACTCATGCAGAGAGTGATCTGTGCTTAAATAATAACGTTATTATTTAAAAAGTCATTCTTAACATGGGGAGCGGAGGGTGTTACCTATTCTGTACTTTAACCTTACAATTGAATAAAAAAAAACATCATAAAACTTTAATTAAATGTGGAAATCTAATTTAAAAAATAGCGCGGCTCACTCTCTGCATAAGCACCAAAATTTTAATTATTTATGTACCAAAGTTTTATATATCACAAATTGAAGATAAAAGATCAATAAATAATATATTGTAAATTAAAACAACAAAAAAGGTGTTTTTTGGAATTTACTTGTAAAGTCCAAAGTGTAAAACCTTTTTTTTTTTTTTAATTGGAAACCTATGTTCTGCTTATATTGTCCAGTAAGTAATGGACGATGATGACAATTTTTTTCTATTTCATTCAATGTTTTCTTTTTTTTTTAGATATTAAAAAAAAAAATTTCATTCAACAAAAAAGAATGAAAATATAATAAATCAAAAATTTATGTATTTCTTTGAGAAAAGAAAAAAAAATTCCTCGAGTGTTTCATTTTTTTAAGGCAAAATCTTATAAGTAAAATTTGACTATTTTTAAACTATGGGAACCCATTTCTTCACGGACAAGGCTAGATGACTAACACGAACGTGTGGTTTTTACTTCCTTCTGTCCATCCGTAGTTTAAAACAATGATAAAAAAAAAACTACTTTCGGTTTTCGATAAAAACGTAAAATTCTTGCGTCATGGCGCCTTTTTCAAATAGGCGTTTAAAAAATTCTTTTATTTAAAAAAAGATAAATGGATTTTGAAATATAAATATGGATAAATTCTTAACAATGAAGAATGGAACTAAACATTGATTAGTAATTTTAGTACTGATGCAGAGTGCTCCATGCTGAAATAATGTTATTTAAAAAGCCATTCTTAACATGGGGAGGGTGTTTTGTACCTATTCTGTACTTTAACCTTACAATTGAATAAAAAACATATAAAACTTTAATTAAACGTGGAAATATGATTTAAAAAATAGTGCGGATCACTCTCTGCATTAGCACTGTAAGTTTTACAGGTAAGTGATTTTTTTGGAATTTATATCGATTTTTTTTTTTATAATGGACGTAAGTTAAATTTCGTTTATTTTCTACAAATCTTTTTTAAAGAAAACCGATTTAAAAAAACAAATATTGCATAATTTGCTATTAAATCTGTTATTTTTTTAAAAATTTGGTCTTTGCTCCTTTAATCGAAAAAAAAAGGTTTTGAATTACATTTTTCTAGTTATAAGCTTGGAAAGATAGGAGGTCGAATTATTCAATGTTTTTCATGCATTCGTTAGGTCGGTTTCTGACACACCTACTGCTGCGAACAAATATAACATTTTAAATTTTCGCTTACAAGAACAATGTACAATAGTAACACCGTAAAAATAGGGTTTGTATTACTGTACATATCGATTCGAAAAAGTTGTCAAAAAACAAATACATAACAAATAAATGTTATCAAAGGCAAGATAAGTTACTTTTCTATCAAACTCGATAATTTTTTAGTGTTTTTATAAAGTGTAAAATCGAAAAGCACAGTGTTTACTGATATATTTGAAAAATACAAATGGCAGCAGACTTTGTTAAACACGTTAAGTTTGGGAAAATAACAACCCTACGAATATGTCAGCCCATGTCATGGTTTACAGTTGTTTTAAAAATGGAATGAAAATTTAACTTTCGTTGCGTTTTACGTCCAACTCCCTATTCACATTCGACATGTCAACTTTTCTAGGCTTGTGGATATGCTGACAAGGTTGGGTGTGTTATTCCGAAAGTCAGTCTTAACATGGGGGGGATATCTATTCCAAAAGCTGTTCTTAAGATGGTGGAGGGGGGGGTGTCTATTCCGAAAGCCGTTCTTAACATGAGGAGGTTGGGGGTGTCTATTCTGAAAACTGTTAACATTCTATTATTTTAGTGTTTTTACTTAATGGAGAAAGTTTATTTGGTTTGAAAAAGAAGTGATGTCAAGCAGTAGACGAGCACAAGGAAAAAATAGCTGCAATGTATTTGCTATGTGGCCATTTTTCCTTGTGCTCGTGTACTTTTCAACATTACTTGTTTTTTTTTAACTGAATAAACATCCTACATCAAGTAAAAACACTAAAACCTTATCCAGCTAGGTATCTTGCTTTTGGTAATATTTATTTGGGTACTTATGCACTATTTGGTTGGCATAAGCACCCTTTACATTTATTACAACTTACCTTTCACATTGGAAATGTCGGCTTTTATAGGTTTTGGAATATGCTGACAACAAATATCACAGTTAAATTTGGGTGTTATTAGTAGTTCACCAGATATGAAAAATTTGTTATCCAACGTAAAAGCTAATATAATCCCAGCATTTTTTTCATTACCGAGGAATTAGTAATGTGCAAGCATGTAAAAAGAAAAAAAACAGGGGGGGGGTACTTCTGCTGTTTAAATCCTGTTTTTCCACGAGTCTCACTCTGCATCTGGCACACGACGAAAATCACTGGATTATACCAAGTGAACGTAAGTCAATACAAAGATGAAAAATAAACAAACTTCTGTAATAAATTCATAAAATTTACTATTTTATTATTTTATTGTCAACTGTTTTTTTTTTTTTTTTGTAATAAAAGTTTTGTTTGTTTGAATTAATGAACAAATATTTTTTTAATTTTATTTATTGTGGACAATTATCCTCATCTTTTATTAGTTGTTTTTATATGAGGTTTCGGCGAACTATTCCTCTGGCCTTCATCAGGGCCTGTGGTGCAGTTGATAGAGATGTTGAATCGCTATGGTTCCAGGTGATGATTGTCTGAAGATAGCGGTTTCAATTCTACCCAAAGCTTGCTCGAGGCTTACTTGGCTAAAATGTGGTGAGACAACAACAACTACGGAAGGCAGTAATTGCAGTGAATGCAGTCAGGAGATTCAGAGTTCCTATGCGTTGCCGTTACCACCTGATGAAGGCCAGAGGAATAGTTGGCCAAAACATCGTAAAAAAACAACTAATAAAAGATAATTGTTTGCAATAAATAAATTTGATAAATAATTCTCATCTCAATGAATTCCAATTAAATAATACATTTTTTTTTTTTTTTTTCAAATTTCTCTGGTCCCACATTTTACTTAAGAAATGGTTGACAAACAAAATATAATTTTCCAGTAAGGAAGTTTAGATTTCTCAACTATCCTCTTTCTCTCACTCATACCGAAACATCTTTTCCTTGTACTTAAATCTTCAGTAAATGTGGCCTGGTTGTCCCAGTGAAGACTTATCTGCAGAGGGTGTTTATTCTGAAAGCTGTTCTTAACATGGGATGGTTGGGGATGTTTATTCCAAGAACTGTTTTTATGAGGTTCAGGGTGTTTATTCCGAAAGCCTTTCTTAACATGGGGAGGTTGGGGGGGGAGTAATGCTCCTTAAAAGCAACTCTTTACAGGTAAGGCTTCAGTGGGACAACCCATATTAACCAAATCTTCTTGATCCCAAAATTTTATTGTATTAAAATTCTAATATTTGCAAATTGTGCACGTATCGGTGGCCCTGCTATAAATTTATTAAATGATTTTTAAAATTATTTTATCAATTATTTTATTTTTTCGGCGCAGTTAAAAAAAGATTAAAATGGAATGAAATTTGAATTTCCATTTCATTTTTAAAACAACCCAAAAAGAGCACTTTCGACAAGTTTTACCCAAATATTTTTTCTATTTTTTTTTATTGTATGAAAAGTAGGCATGCCCACATTTTTGTATAAAATCGCCAACATTTTATGTAGTATCAGCCACATCATTTTGTGTCTGTGCATACTTTTTATGGATTCCAATAAATGCTTTAATTGAACCAGGGAAGCCACTTTTTGTTTTGCTATTGTTTGTCAATTTTATTATTTAGAGGCCTCCGTACATTTTTCTTTTTTTTTTTTTTTTTTTTTTTTTTTTTTTGAAAATAGGTGTTAAAATCTTGTAACTATCAAAATAATTTAAAGTTGTAGTTAAATTTGTTATTTCATAATTGCCAATAGTCATTTTTTTTATATTAAACTAGCAGGATCGATTAACCGACGTTGCCCAGTGGAAGCATGACTGATCCAGAACAGAATCGTTAACGGACCCTCTCAAAAAAAAATTAACTTATGGTTGTTGGTGGCCACTGTTGTCCCTGGAAAATAGGGGGCACTAGTGGTCGTAGCCCAAATAAAATAATCAGGCTTCCACTGTCGGGCATTGTTTTCCAGTGGCAGCTAATAAGCCACTGTCTGATTGTCAGCACTGTTAGTTACTGGCGATTTGTGTTGGTTTGGGGCGATAACCTGCAGATATTAGCTGATTATAAAGAAAGCATTTAACTCTTTAGATTGAGCGAAAACAGAGGCAGATAACTTCCTCCTACTGATGACTATCTTTCAAATTGGCCATCATTTTTCTTCTCAGTATACTGCATGCATTTTTTTCTAAAAGTAACTCTAGCACCTCTAAATAATAAATTACTCCACAGAAAGTAAAAATGTTAAAAAACAAATATATAACAAATAAGCGTTTCTGCAGTCAATAAAACGTATATTGAAACCGACATGCATAATATTTTTGTGTTTTGACTTATTTGAAAGCGTTTAATCAGTTCAAAAAGAAAATGTCGACATAAGTCACAGCCTAGGTAAATGGTCAACAATATAAAATTAAATTTAATAGTCAACAGGAATAAAAAATGCAAAAAAAACAAAAAAAAACAAAAAACATAGCATCATTAAAGTTTTGATAATCGCTCAAAAATCCAAAAATTAAATATTGGTACCCGTAAAGGAAAATTTTCTTTTTAAGTCATTTTTTGGAGGGGGGGGGTAGTGGCGTGTCGGTATTTTGTGCATTCCCAAACCAATGCTATATTTACATTTTGAGTGTTCTGTCTGAGCAAGGAAAGAACAATATGTGTTTGTTTACATTGTATGGTAGTTCCGTGTGTGCAAGGAAAGATTTAGCAGTACGTGTTAAAATGCCAATAATTCTCTAACTTTTTGTTAGAGCTCACTGTAGTATATTTTTAAGGGTTCCAGTATTTAATTTTAATAATTTTGAGCGATTATCAAGACTTCAAAGAGGCTGTATATGGTTTTTAGCAGAATTGCATCATGTGCAGAAGTTGATTTAATTTAATATGCATGTGCGATTATGGAGTGTTAAAAGATGTTATGTATATTTTTTTACTTATGCATGCATGTTAACATGCTGAATTGTTCCAAATAAGTTGCCAGTATTTATGAAACAGGATCATTTTAAGGTTATCAGTAGTTAAATTTCTGTTTTTTAGTGATTATTATGTTTGTATTTGTTTTTTAGCACTTGCGTCCTGTAGAGAAGTGTTTTTTTTTATAGCATCTGTTAATAATTTATCAAGTGAAAGTATGCAAACACTATTCCCTCACGTTTGTAATGGGTTTCTCAATAATCACATGATTATTTCATTGCACTTCAGTAAATGCATAAGTCCAAAAAGAATAAAAGAATATAATGAATGTTCAAAGAGGAAAGTATGAATATATAAATAAAAAAAATACGTGAACATTATTCATCAAATGGCAGCATATATGTTTTGTGCAAACATTGTCCTCTGCTTGTAGGTGATTAGAATGAGAAAAAGTTTTATCCTAATAAAATAATTATTGGTTACTTCTGCATTTTAAATTCTGCTTTTTCGTGAGTCTCACTCAACAATGCCTGGTGAACGACGAAAACCGCTGGATTACACTGAGTCAGCAAAAAGAGAGATGCAAGTGTCAAAATTTGGGAGAAGAAAAAAAAATGGAAAGATGGTAATTTTTTATGACCTAACCCAGCGTAGTATAAACACCCCCAACCTCCCCATGTTAAGAACATCTTCCGAGGTTGGGTCTGTTTATTCTGAAAGGCGTTTTTAACATAGGGAGGTTGGGGATGTTTATACTGCGCTGGTTTAGGTCATAAAAAATAACTTTTTAAAGGCCCTTTAAATGTATTTGGCAAAAAAGTAGTTTTTTTCTTTTTTCTTGTAGGGGTTAAACAATGCTGGGCTATGTCATAAAAAAGTACCAAAATAACTTTCCATACACAAAAAACATTTGTTCACTAATTCAAAGAAACAAAACTTGTATAACAAAAAAAAAAGCCCCAGAAAAAACGGTTGGCAATAAATAGAAATGTTGCTGAGTGAGACTCACAGAAAAATGGGAGTTGTACTAGTTAATGTGTAAAAGATGTGTAAAGGGTCGTTTGCTGTTGTTATATGTTGGAAATTAAGTGTCTATTAACTAAAATTGATGTCATGTGCCTTGTGACGCCATATTGCAATGTTCTGAAGAATGATCTAATTCTGGAATAAGAGAATTAGCGGGCAACCAATCAGAGGCAGCAGACTTTTCTGAGGGAGATTTTGTTATTTTTTTTAATTCTACTATGGGAAAGTTATTCTACTATGGGAAAGGTATGAGCCAGTTACAGGTGGTGTAAGCGTAGAAGCTGTGGAATTTGTGGACTTCCTCCTGGTGTTGACTGGTGACGGTGGTAGGACTAAGTATTTAGAGGGAAAAATAGGTACCCCTTCTTCTAACGATGTTGCGATTGTGATGGTGTTGCCCCTAAGATGTAATGTATTTTATCATCACGATTGAATGTATCTGCAAAGGTGTTCGAAAGTTAGTGGTTATTAGCCTAGATGTATTGAATTTGTATGTGGCATCTGTTGTTGCAAACTTACAATAGTTTGGCCCAGAGGGGAATTTCTACAGTCATTTTATTATATATGGAGATGGAGATGAAAGTATTTTTTTAAAAATTGGAAACTCTTACTCAAAAATGTATGTTTAAAAGTTCATATCTCGGAATAGTGGAATTTTGTTCTATTTAAATATTTAAAAATGAATTCTTTTTTAGAATTCTGTTTTTTTGTAATTTAACTAATTATAATATATATTGAGGAAAAAAAACGTTGATTTTTCTTTAAAACAATAATATTGATTTTATGTCTATTTTTTAATTTACAACTTCAAGGTAAGAAAATTTTGTAATGGTTATATATGTGTATATATATATATATATATATATTAATAATTTAAACACTTCAGTTTTATAAAATGTTGCAGTGGACCTAAATTTATTTTGTTTAGTTTTCATAACATGAATATAGGGGGGTGTAGAACACCTAAAAAAAGAAATTTCCCCTCATATATTTAACGAAATCCACTTTTAATTTGTAAGTTAAATTAAAAATGAATAAGTATCGAAAATGCTATGAAAATCCGACCATTAGTGGATTTTTGCTAGTTTTTTTTAACATGGTAAGTTTATGGCTTCAAAACGTTGTTTTAAGACATTGATAATGTAAACACGATTTTAGTCTCACATTTTCATTTTTTGTATACTGTAAAAATAAAAAAAAATATTAGCAGTTTATTTGAAGCTTCTTCTTAATGGTACAAAAGTTAGGATGATAAAATTAAATCAAATTACATCGTTTTACATATAGGGGGTTAAATCTATGCGTGCATTTGAGGTACCGAATGAAAAGTTGTTTTTCTTACACTAATATGAAAAAGTATTTGTTTTGTTTTAAGGAACAATTTTTAAAATTTTTATTTTTGGGAAATATATATTTTTCGTAAAACTTTTGTTTTAAAAAAAAAAGTATTTTTTAAACAATTTTAAAAATTTTTATTTTTTGGGATATATATTTTTCGTAAAACTTTTGTTTTAAAAAAAAAAATTTTTTAAACAATTTTTAAAATTTTTATTTTTTGGGATATATATATTTTTCGTAAAACTTTTGTTTTAAAAAAAAAAATTTTTTAAACAATTTTTAAAATTTTTATTTTTTGGGATATATATATTTTTCGTAAAACTTTTGTTTTAAAAAAAAAAAAGTATTTTTTAAACAATTTTTAAAATTTTTATTTTTGGGATATATATATTTTTCGTAAAACTTTTGTTTAAAAAAAAAGTATTTTTTAAACAATTTTTAAAATTTTTATTTTCGGGATATATATATTTTTCGTAAAACTTTTGTTTTAAAAAAAAAGTATTTTTTAAACAATTTTTAAAATTTTTATTTTTGGGATATATATATTTTTCGTAAAACTTTTGTTTAAAAAAAAAAAGTATTTTTTAAACAATTTTTAAAATTTTTATTTTTGGGATATATATATTTTTCGTAAAACTTTTGTTTAAAAAAAAAAAGTATTTTTTAAACAATTTTTAAAATTTTTATTTTTGGGATATATATATTTTTCGTAAAACTTTCTTTTGGAAAATATATTTTACACTTATGGGGGGTACACTTTTTTGGAAGAGCAACATGTAGTTTCCTGCAGATGGGCTATTTCCTTAGGGATAGTAGTTTCTGCCACTTGAAGGAAAGCATTTCACTTTCCTTCATTGTCACAAGAATAAAGACTTGTTGTTTGCAGCGCAACAAAACTTTTTCCTTCTTTTTTCTTTCCAAATTGGTGTCATCTTCTTTCTTGCGTCTCTCTTTGCCACTCGGTTTCTCAGTGAGCTCATTTACTATTTTCCAGGCCAGTTTTCATTGAGTGAGACTCACGGAAAACTGGATTTAAACTGCAGAAGTACCCCCCAAAATGTTTTCCTTTTCTAAATAAATACTATTAACCTCCCCATGTTAAGAACAACTTTCGGAATAAACACTCTAACGTCCCCATGTTAAGAACGAGTTTCAAGATAAACACCCTATTTTTTAGTGGGGGTGAGAAAAATATTTGCTTTCAGTTGTATGCATGCACATTATTAACTGCTCGGTTGTGAAAACAAAATGGCTGCCAGGGATTAAATTAGCTATAACATTGGATATCATGTTTTCATATCTGGTAAACGACTCATCATCCCCAAATTTAACTGTAATATTCGTTATCAGCATACCTGAAAACCTTAAAAAATTGACATTTCGAATGTGACTGAGTTGTAGTCAATGTAAAAAAATTACCATTACATATTTGATTTTTTTTTTAAATACTTTTTCGAATTGCTATGGATTGTAAAACATACTCAGAATAGATTTCTAAATTATGTTATTTCAGCATGGTCCATATTCTGCACATGTACCTGTTTTTTCTTACTTTCATTTATCCTTAAATCCAAGTCAAACTTTTTTAATCACATAAATCTCCTTGTAATTGTGTAGAATATTATTTGTTAAATAACAAACAAAAACGATTTCCTGTATGTATAATAAAAAAATAAAAAATAAAAAAGTATTAAGGTAGGTTGTTTTATTTTATTGTTTTTCATTTATTTCTCCTATAAATGTTGTTTCTTAGCACTTTAAGATTTGATCGATGGTGTTCAGCATATGCTGACAGTTTACATAAAGCCTGAGCAAACATTTACAGAAATCCGGTTTGTAATATCCACCAGTACCCTACTTTTTTTTACATGTGAATACCCTACAAAAACTTTGAAGAAAGAACAAAAACAATTATTTTAGAATTTCCGGACCATTCAAATGTTTCAGCATGTAGTTAACCTCCTTTTTAACTGTGGAGATTCTTATTTTTTTGTGGTAGGAGTTCTTTTTTTTAGGTGATTACGTGTAGTTTTACAACCTTGCCACTTGGATTTAGAGTTTGAGGTGTTCACATACAATAGCCTAAATAAAGTAGAATTTAATTTTCTTTTGGAGTGGGGGATGACTTGGATGAGAGTATGTCAAACTGAAAGAATACCTGACTTAAAATAAGCAGCAAACAGTGTTCGATCAGATTTAGGTTTTGATATTAAAGTTTTCCTATTAAGTTGCTTACTCTTTTGGTTCATTATTGATTGGTTTATTATTGGCGTGGGAGGTGGTGTCTGCATTACTTGTGTTTGAGGGTGTTGGATTTCTTGATGTATTGGTTTGGATAGGCAATTGTAGGGCTTGGTTGTCCATCTTGTTTAGGAAGGTGTCATCATAGGTCAGGTTGTGGGTATCTATATTTATTATGCAGAAGTAATGGCAGTTTCAGAGTGTGGTTTTCTTGTTGCTATCAACTAGTATATGATACTGTCTGTGAGGGAGGGTTTCAACATTGTGCCAGTGCTGTCCCACTGAAGGGGTTTGCATACTATGCTAGACTCTGACATCTTGATGCATTGAAAATGTCTGTCTAAACATAGTATCTGTCAGCATATATATGAATATTTCTGTCCAGCCATGTTGAAAATATCTGTTGACTGGAAGGCATAGTCTGGGTGGATAGTTGCAAGTTCCTTATGGCTGGAGGAGAGCAATTTCATTGTATTGATTACGCCTTTCCTGTAATTGTGCACACATTCCAGGCAGAAAAAAGTTGTCAAGCATTATTTTTAATGCTATTAATGCCTTGGTGATCAATATGAAGCATGTTGATGAATTCCCAACATAGTTATTTTTTGTAATTATTTTTGTTTGTTTTAAATATACTCCCTTCCTTGAATACTGGGCATGAACCATGTACAGGTTGCTTTGTATATTCCAGATTTCTTTAATGTTTGTGTCTAGAAGATCTTTATGTTCAGGGAACCGTTTTCTATTATGAGGCTCAGGTATTGGTGATCTACCTTAGCCTCTTGCTATATGGTTGCCATTTTGATGGGAGACGTTTTCTGATTGTACCAGGATTCTATTCCAGCTTGGAATACTTCTTCCCTGTCTGATTCAGTTGCTGTGATTTTGGTGATAGGTGCAAGAATTTGAGAAATAGCATTCGCCCCACCACTGGCGTTGCCTGGTATAATATGGTCTTGATTTTGTACATCAGGGTTTTTTCTCTGATGTCTAATACCCTGGGATTTTTAATTTCATCTAAGCGGCAATCATTGAATATTGGCATCAGGGATTTGTGATCAATAACTAGTATTTTTGTGGGTCTTCTTCGTTATTGTAGCGAAAAAAAAAAATTTCAATATTGAATTTCAAGTGAGACCAATTGTATATACTGAATTATCATGTCACAGTAATGAACATATCCAAAAATTAAGAAAAACGATAAGATTAAAATTAATTATTAATAAAAAGTTTTCATAGACAATTAGCGGAAATTGAGTTTTGCAAAAAAAAAATAAATAAATAAATAAATAAAATAAATAAAAATCTGAGTGTTTGAATCATAAAAGGCAGGTAAATCTTTTCTGAAAATTTTGAAAATGTTAGGCCAATTTAGTAAAACTCAATTTTCACTAATTATCTTTGAAAACAGTTTTCATCAATAATCAATTTTCTACCACATCGTTTTTCATAATTTTTGGATATTTTCATTACTGCGACATGACAATTCAGTAGATTCCATTGGTTTCACTTGAAATTCAATATTTCAACTTTTGAATTTCATTACAATAACGAAGAAAAACCAATTTTGCGGCTTTCCTTTTGATCAGTGCGTAATGGCTTTCAGTGGGCCTAATAAATTTATTACAGCCTCATTTCCTTTTCCTCTTGGGCAGGGTCTATTAGAAAACGTGGTTAACTCCATTTTAATAAGCGATTCATTTCTTATAAGAATCTTGGACGCTGAAACCAACGCAACTTCAAGGATTGTAAACAACTAAATGTTAACCTAAAAAAACAAATGAAAACATTAAAAAAGAAAAGGAACTCACAATTGAAGCACAACAAAAAAAACATTGGAACATATTTCAGTATCAGTCATTTCCCAAAGCTGCATTTTATATAAAACGCCTGGGTGCCTGTGGTGCCCGGGTGTTTGTAAGTGTTTGTTGAGCCAAAAAAAAAAAAAAAAAGTTGTAGTAGGTAGACGGGCTCAAACCCATGACGCGAAGGCAGAAAAGAAAGTGGAGGTTTGTGTAAGGTTTGAGCAAAAAAAAAAAGAAGGAAAATCACAAGTGAAAAATAAAATATGGTAGTAGGCAGGCAGGCAGGCAGGCTCGAACCCATACTGCGAAGAAGGAAAAGAAAGGAAAAAAAAGTGACGCATTAGCTGCTGCACCCACTGTCAAACCGAAATGATGTAGGTTCAAATTAAGGCTAGACAATCGAAAAGAGGCGATGACTTTCAGCAAAAAAAGCGACCCCACCTTATAGAAAAAGTGTCCAGTTGAGGATGAAGGAATTAATGTTTTTGTCCAATTTTTCGATATTTGTCATCTGAAGGGTCGAGCTTCAAAATGAAACTGATCTTGTAAAAATCCGTCGCCCCTGTCAAA
This sequence comes from Euprymna scolopes, assembly GCF_053919585.1. Taxonomy (NCBI): domain Eukaryota; kingdom Metazoa; phylum Mollusca; class Cephalopoda; order Sepiida; family Sepiolidae; genus Euprymna; species Euprymna scolopes. The sequence goes on along the minus strand of NC_136502.1, from coordinate 47,101,022 downwards.
AGTTTTTGCGAGACATACAAACATACATTTAAACAAGTGAGATTTATATTATAGATGCAGAGGATAAATATGCGTGTCCTTGACTCTGGCATTAAAATAAAATAACACAGTATTGTATTACATATATACGAACAGAACCTGTATTAGTATTCATGCATGTAGTTTACAATCATACTTTACTACGATAAACATAAGCATACGTGTGTTTAGGCATAGCTCCGGAATATTCAGTAATGTTGTTGTGAGATAATTCATGCTTGTAGAGTTTATTTATTCAGTGTTCATGTTTTATAGTTAGACAATGTCTTACCACGATAAGTTTGGACTTGCATATATGAAGTATAATTTGATCGAATCATGCCTCGTGTATTTATTGGGGCATCGCGTGCATTCAGGGTCGTATTGAGGTGAAAGAAGAAAGAAACAAACAGAAGGGGCAGGTTAAAAGGAAGTGACCTCGATGCCTGTCGTGTATAAATGTCAGATCAACAGGGCAACGTTTGTGTGCTGCATGTGCGCGGCTTGTTTTGTGTCTGTGTTCATGCCACATGCAAACCTGTTATAGCAGCCATAATAGTTGCTAAATCACATAAAATTTTAGTGACCATGACGTTTATGGTTTGACATATGGCCAGTAAGTGTCCGCATTACCAAATAAATAAATAAAAAACGCTCTTCTGTATTACAGGGACGGCGCCATTGTTAGTGGGTGGGCGATAACTTCAATTTCTTGATCAAATAATACGGCAAATACATGATTTTTTTCTGAACACAAAAATATTTGAAAACCAAAACATTTATTGTATAAAGATGTATCAAGATGTAATTGTAAAAACATTTATTGAAAAGTTTGTGTAAGAAAATAAAATTTTAATAAAACAATTTTTGAATTAAAGCAACATTGGATTTTTTTTTTTCTACAAAACATTTTTGGAATTAAAGTAGAATTGGATTTTTTTTTCTCAGCGATTAAATAATCTAAATGAAGCATTTCTCTAATTAAAGCAACATTGTATTTTTTTCCAAAACATTTTTTGAATTAAAGTAAAATTGTCACTGTAACAAAATATAGTTTTAATTTTTTTTGTGCCACCTGTTGAAGAGTCAATAATATATTAACGTTTTAATTTTTAAATTAATAAACAATTTGAATAAAGAGAAGCACCACCTGGTGACAGTTTAGTGAAATGCACCAAAAAATAAAATGGCGCCATCCATGTAATGCAGAAATGTCAACATAAAAAATTGAAATCCTAACCAGAAGTTATATTATGAATGATGATTAATATTAAGAATAAATCTGACCAAACTCTAACACCATTTCTACTGACTTTGAGTCTAGGGTTATGATGAATAAAAGGAGACAAGAACTTTTATAAACACATCGGAAATTGGCACACGCATCTCTCAATTTAGCTATGGAAGGACAGAATCGATACAGTTTTCAATTATATTTTATGTTTATTTTTTCACCCCCCCCTTATAATAAAAATATATAAAAATATGTAAACTTTTTTATCAATTTTTTTTTAATTCTTTAATCGCATAAAAAAGATGTGCGATTAAAAAAATAAAAATAAAAGACAATTGATAAAAAAAGTTTATATTTTTATATCTATATAATTATAAAACCTTCCGGTCTTACAAAATATTATTAGATATAATATTTTATCTAAGACAATCTCAGCTAAATAAAATTGCTCAAAAAACAAGATAAAGCAAATGAATCCAAATTTAGGTATTTAAATTTTATGATTTGAAAAGGTTAATCTTCAAGCATAGAATTTTTTTATTGTTCCTGCCTCAATGTCCATTTCCCTTATTCTATGTATCTGAAATGTTTTAAAAACTTTAATTTTTCCATGTTCATTGCTTTTAGCAAATAAGACGCAAACCAATAAAAACGTTTGCTAATATTTTTCCTCTGAGGAGATGAATAACATTGAAAACTCATGCGTTAAGGAAATAGATTTATTCAATTGTATTCTTCGTTTTCAAACAATAAAAAATTCTATATTTGAAGATTAACCTTTTCAAATCATAAAATTGAAATACCTAAATTTTGATATATCTTTATAATTATAAAACTCAAATGACCTTGTAACGGGTGTTGTAACTCAACATCCGGTTTATGACTTCCGGTTGCGCATAAACCCATAACAGCATAAACAAATAAACACAAATTGATGGACCGGTTTTGTTTGAACAAACAGACGTCCTTAGAAAAACGAATATCTTAAATTTATTGAATAAAAACTTCAAGACATGGGGAAGCAAATGCAAAACGTGATTACAAATAATATGTATAATCATCGACCTGTTTCATATATACAATATATATTATACTAAATAATCAACGTGACAATAAAACCTATTGTTTTACTGTGTATGTTTTCAGCGTCCCAAATATTTTGCGTTTAAATTATTCAAGTAAACAATTGTTAATACTTTCTGCTTTTTTTTTCTGTATCTCGTTTAATTTATTTTAACACAATTTTCTTACAAATAAATCTACTTTAACCCGTTGACAACCATAAGAGCATTTTACAACAGCGATTTACCCACCGCCTTCCTCTTTTTAAAATTTATTCTCCATGTTTTAATACTTAATTTTTTTAATACTTTCTTAAAAACATTCATACATTTTCTTCTACACTACCAACATAAATAACCCTGAAAATGTTTTTTGAATTGCACTGTGTACGCTTTCAGCATCCGAATTGTTTTGTTTTTTTTGCATTTGAATTAAAAGATATATCAAAATTTAAATTTAAGTATCTGTTCAGTGCGCATTTACCTATAAGTATGGCAAACCACTTATAATTCAATGGCTGTGAGTTTTTTTTTAAATAAACAATTATAAACAGAACGATTCATAGCAATCTATCTATATTCTTTTTTCATTTTAATATACTTTCATAGAAATATTTCTGTTATGTCACAAAAAAACTATTTTCTTTACATCACAAGTGTCACGCTCATTCAATATCTAATATAACATATTGACCCAATGGGTCACGGGTAGTCTAGTATTTTTATAAATTTTTTAATATATTTTTTTCAAATATATTTAGTTAAAATTTTTTTTTTTCCAATATAGTTTTATTATTTAAACCTGCGTAATCTATTAGGATCTTTGCCGCCAAGTACATTCTATCTGCAACCCTTACCAAAACACATAATGGATGAAATTGTTGAGGTAATTGATAAAAAGATATGGGCGCTGCGCTGTAGGTTTATCAGAATTTGGGGGGAATTTTTGACACCCCTAACTCAAAACTGCGAATAAAATATAAAAAACTCGTAATTTCTCTTTTAAAAGTAGGTTGTTTATTTTCTTTTTGGATTATACTTCCAAAATAAACTATTAAAGTTGTATAAAAAGAAATAGAAATATTATTTTTTATTTTTTAAAAAACATTTTTTTACGTAATGAAATCAATTGAATTTTACGATTTAAATATTTTTCAATTTTTAAAATTTGAAAATCTATCAATTTTTCTATTGATTCAATTTTTACAATATTTTCAGGATCAATGTGAAATTTTATGCTCTTTCCAATAAACCGAATATAATATTTTAGACAACATTTTTTTTTTAAATTCACGCCCCCCCATTTTGAAATGTCTATTAAAAAGTAAATAATTAATTTACTCACCAAAGTTTTATATATCACAAATTGAAGATAAAAGATCAATAAATAATATATTCAAATTTAAAACAAAAAAGAAGTGTTTTTTTTAGAAATTTACCTGGAATGTCCGAAGTTTAAAACCTCTTTTTTAAAAAACCACATTGTTTTTGTTTTTTTAAATGAAACTCCTTTAATTGAAAAAAAAAAAAAAAGATTATGGTTTGAATTACATTTTTCGAGTAGCTTGGAAAGACAGGGGGTCGAATTATTCAATATTTTTTTACGCATTCGTAAGGTCAGTTTCTGAGCTGACACGCCTGGATATACAATTAAAAAAATAATTGATACAAAAGATTTTAATAGCTTACGCAGGTTTAAATAAAAAAACTAACTATATTTGAAAAAAAAAACAAACAAGCAAAAAGAAACCTCATTGCATATCTTTTTAAATAAGTATGTTTAATTAAGTAAAAAAAAACATAAGATATAATTGAAAATTGTATCGATTCTGTGCTTTCAAAGCTAAACTGTGAGACGCTTGTGCCAACTTCTGGTGTGTTTTAAGAGTTCCTTGATAAAATTATTTATAAAAAAAATAGATGATTGAAGTGCCATCAGCTATAATTGAAACCGAAACAAAAACTTATGAAGAATTCTTGGTAAAATTATTTATAACAAGAAATGGAAGTACATAACAATTAAACGACCCGGATGTAAGCATGACACAGAAAATAACACAGTGTAGGAAATTTCTTTTTCCTGTTTTGAGGTAAAGTGCAGAATAACAGTTGAGAAATCATAAGTAAAAACAAAACAAATAACTTATATCAAACGCAATAAAATTAAATTCTTTACTGATCTACATACTTTTAACAAGTGGAAACTAAGATTTTTTGGTCTTTAGAATAATAACAAATGGTACCTAGTAATTATCATGTTGCAAATAGTAACATATCCAAAAGGTATGGAAAACGATAAGGTAGAAAAATATTTGTTAAAAAAGACATTTGTAAAATCTAGCAATTTGAATTGGAGAGTTAACGGTGTTGTCTATTGGTTTATATTGGGGGAGATGATATATTAAAACGTGTCATGTGTTATCTAGTGGATGTAAGATATTGTTCTTTTAACAGATAGATAATAAACGTATAAATTGTATGCATGTTGTTAGCCAGGGGACATGATATTGATGTGTAAACAGAGTCATGTTGTATCTGACTTATCACACGGGGTATTTTTACAGTTCATATGTAAGAAGAATAATATATGCTTTATACCTTTTTTCTTGAAGAGTTCTTCTGTATCTCTCTGCTGCTCCGTGATGAAGCATGAAGCGATCAGCACCATATAATTGAGACAACTGTTCTTATTTGTGAAACCATTAAAACAACTCTTTATATTTTTGTAATATAAATTTATTACAGTTGTCTCAAATGGTTTTCACAGGATCTGCAGTTAGTCTACATTTTCTGTTCATACAGCCAGCTCCTAGCTGTCGGTCCAGCCCTGTCTAGACATCTGTCCGCTCTGGTGGTCAATCCTCAACTCCCTGAATCTCTCCAAAACTAACTACATCACATGTTCTCCCACGTCACCTAATTACGTGTCTCATACCAATCTAATCCACCTAGTTATTCGTTTATTCAAAACCCCAAAATAATGTTTACATATATTTTCTATTTTCACATTCTTTTTGCGATTCACACGTCAATCATTTCTTTCGCAATTTAATTGTTTATTCTTCTAATCATAATAACTGATCCAGCGACCATCCGTCTCTCAAATCAATTAACAAGAATACAATAACAATAATAATAATAATGTTTTGACCCTTGATCCCGCTTGCCACAGTTAACAGATACTACACTATGATCACAGCCTAAAGGGTCATAACATTACAACGGGAGGTAATTAAGTTTTCAATTTCTTGGTAATCTTATGCCAATTTCGGAAAAGTACTTATAAAAAGTTTTGAAATGGACTTGAGGAGATTGATGCAATGTATTCACAATTTGATTTTCATTTCTGCATCCTTCTTTTTTGCTATAGTGTATTTTATTTTATTTATTTATTCATTCTTCCTTCCTTTTAATACTCCAGAATTTAAAATGTACTTTCGACTTTTGACACTAAATTGTTATTTATTATGATTGACAGTTTCTCTAAACAATTCAGACATTAACACACATTTTTATGAATGACACACTGTCCTATTTTCTATTTGTGTGCCTCTGTGTTTTTATTTTATTTATGAATGAATTATTCGTGGGTAGTTTTTTTTGAACTGACCGTATCTCTTTTATCATTCATTACGGCATATCAGCCTTTTTTTTTCTTTTTTAATATTTTCTTGTAAACTTTAGATTTCTGTGTGTGTTTAAATTTTTTTTTTCTTTTTGTTCGCATTTCTGTGATCGTGTAATTTTTTTTTTCCGTGGTATTATTTATTATTTTTTAAAAAATTATCTTGGACTCTTTTAAAACGTTTTGTCGTTTTTTTTTTTTTTTTTTTTTCCGTGGTAACCGAAGTTTTTTCTTTTTTTTTTTAAACCAACCCTTGCTGAGTGGTCTGGTCGCTTCCGGCTCCAAATTGTATTTATTGTATATAATCCCAGGTTCGGTATTGCATCGTTGATGCAAATTGGTCAACGGGCACCAAATTGTGTTTGTTATATAATAGTCTTATTATTATTATGATTATTCTTTTCTGGTTGTTGTTGTTATTAAAAGTGATGTTGAGAGACTTAGAGAGATGTTGTTGAGAGTCTTATTAAGAGTTTGTTGTTATTATTCGTTGTTATTGTTCTTCGTATTGTTAGGACTTATTAATAGTGATGCTTAGAGAGAGTTTGTTGTTGTGTCTTAGAGAGAGATGTTGTAAGAGATGTTGTTGCGTTCCGTGTTATGAAGAGATTCATATTTATAAAATGTTCGTACTTAGAAGTGTAGATATGAGATGTAGAGTTCACATTGTAGATATGAGATGTTGAGACGTGCATGTAAAGACATTTTAAACCACATGATATACAAGATATATAATAACAATTTTCACTTAACCTTTTGGTAGAATTACAACACAAAGACGACGTTTATAAAAACACATGATGGGTTTATTTCTTCTACCGATTGGCTGTGGTTTTCTGATTCAAGAATTCAAAGCTTCACATTCTAAGTTTCAAAAGTGACCGTCTCACTTCTAGACGTTCGAATCCCAACTGCAGACTATCGTCTGTCGTCCTCAAACTCCCTTTGACTCTCCCTCAGTTTCTCCTTGCTTAACTCTAAAGTTTTCTAACTATATCGAGAACTTCCCATTTTCCATGACGTCATACACATGTTAAAACATGTGTCTTCTTTCACGTGTTCTGGAAATGCGTGTCCAAAACTTTTTCCTTTGTTTACAAAAGGAATTTTAACCTATATTCCCAGTAACCTATATTTCCAATATGTTAAAAACATATTTATTAAATTATCTTGTAGTTGCATTCCTCAATTGAATTTTTCATAACAGAATTGACAACACACATTTTTTTCTTGAAACTATTTCATCTCTAAGCTAAACAATGGTTTGTTTTCACATTCCATTGCTAATTCTCTCTCGTAATCTATTTCTAAACCTAAATTACGAGGTTTGAATTTCGTCTATGCTATTTCATTTTCATTTTAACTAAATATCTCTATTTTTATACTTACATGAAAAGGGGACATCCCTTATCATGTAACAATATTTTTTCAAGTGCTAGATGCAAACTAATTGATTTAAAACAAATTAAAGAACTCCACACTATTAAAAAAAAAAAAACGAAAAAAATTATATTCATTTATAAAATACAAAATTCATTTTATCGGTTATTTTTATTTAAAAAATCGCTCATTAGAAGTGTTCTTTTTATTTAAAGAAGCCCACAAATTCAAACAGTTTTATATATATATATATATATATATATATATATATATATATATATATATATATATATAAAAGGCAAAAGTGGTGCATGCATTTTTGTATGTCCAGCAAAGGCTTTTTTTGCAGGGGTTTTCCGGGAAGTTACTATGTCTTAGAACTGTTTATATACCCCCCCTAGATCATAATATGTACGATTTGTGAAGGGACGTTGTGTCTAAATTTATTTTAATTGACTTTTATAAAATTCGCTATTCCATTCTGTGTTTGTTTGGCTTTTTAGTATAAAGTGAAACAAAATTGGAGCGAAGTCAATTCCTTGGCTTTCCCACCAGGGACGTCCAGAAAGCAATATCAGGTTTGATCAATGTGGTGGAGACCGTCATATCGGACAATTGCTATTCATTTGAACCCTCCCTTTTTTTATGAGGAGCTGATTTTCCCTCAACATCTTGGAGAAACAAAACCAAACCAAAAAACTGCCTCACATCCAAAGTTACGTATGGAATTTCATTCCCCTATGGCGTGATGTTTGACCTCATTAAATATACACACCTGTGTGAACTCGTTCACTTAACTTTTAATCGTTTAATTTCAATCATTCTCACTTAGAAAATAATTACATTCAAACCACGTGTGTCACTTGATTCATAAAAATTTATTTTGATCAACTTTTTTGCCTATTTAGTGTTGTGGTAAAAATTTTTTTTTTTTTACTCCTTGGCCTCAAGGCTTTGGGTTCGAGGCTACTTACCTACTGAAACTGTTTTTTTCTTTTACACCTTCAAACACGCGGGCAACACCAGACACCCCTGCTAGTCTATTATATAAAAGGCAAAATGGGCGCGCGCATTTTTGTATGTCATTCACTTAACTTTTTAGTCGTTTAATTTCAACCATTTTCACTTCTCTGCCTTCTTAGCGTCGTGGTAAGATGCCAGGCTTATGTTTTTGCCTTTATCTCAAGGCTTTGGGTTCAAGCCTACCTACCTACCAAAACTTTTTTTTTTTTAATTTACACCTCCAAACACCCAGGTAACGCTAGGCACCCCCGCTAGTCGGTGATATAAATCTCACCTGTCTGTTTAAATGTATGTATGTATATATTTTTGTATGTCTGCCTAAAACTTTCGACAGAAGCGATGGATTTTCATGAGATTGGTATCGCTTTGAAGCTCGGCCCTTTGGCTGACAAATATAAAAAAAATTGGCCAAAAACATTAATTTCTTCACTCTTAACTGGGCACTTTTCTACATGGAGGGGGTCACTTTCTTTGCCGATATTTTCGAAAGTCATCCTCTTTTCGATTGACTAGCCTTGATTTAAATTTTCACTACTTCCGGTTTGGTGATGGATGCAACGGCAAATACATTATTTTCACTTTCTTTTCCTCCTTCGTGGTACAGGTTCGAGCCTGCCTGCCTGCCAGCCTCCTACCACATTTTTTTTTTATGCTCAACACACGCCTCCAAACACCCAGGCTAGTCTATAATATAAATCTCACCTGTCTGTTTAAATGTATGAATGAATGTATGTTTGTATGTCTCACTAAAAGTTTTGACAGAGGCGACAGATTTTCACGAGATTGGTATCATTTTGAAGCTCAGCCCTTCGAATGACAAATATCGAAAAATTGGATCAAAACATTAATTCCTTCAATCTCACCTGGGCACTTTTCTACAGGAAGGTGTCACTTTCTTCGCTGATATTTTCAAAACTCATCCCCTGTGTTCGATTGTCTAGTCTTAATTTTAACCTATGTCACTTCCGGTTTAGTGAAGGGTGCAACAGCTAACGCATCACATTTTTTTTTCACTTTCTTTTCCTCCTTTGCAGTACGGATGAGAGCTTGCTGAAATAGGTGCTTTTCAGGTTAAAAAAAAAAAAAAATGACACTTTTGTGCTTATTAAAAAATTGATGCCTTGGATTTTTTATAAAACTTTCTTAAAAGTTATAACTAACTAATTTCTATATAATTTTGTTTGTCTATACTTCACGATAACTTTTGGGTGTGCCCAGGGGCTCTTTTAGGGTTAATCGTTTTGGGGACTATTTTACCATATTTGTCCAAAATTTTCTGTGTATGTTTATTTAGCAGTTTTGCATGGTGCTGAACTCAAATTTAAATATGTTAAGGCCTTGGGGACTTTTGGGGCTAAATAGGGGAGGTAGGGGTAAATGATGGACTTAGTCATTTTTTTTTTTTTGCATGGTGCAGAACTCAAATATTCATATGCTAAGGCCTAAAACTGCATCGTTTGTTCATTTTCACCAGGATTTGATGCCCCCTGGGGATTTTTGGGACCCAATGGGGGGGGGCAATGCTGAACTTAGTTATTTTTATGTCTCGTTCACTGTGTACTAACGGGGGACTAAGCTTCCTTTGTTTTGTCTATTTTCATCATGTATCATTGTCTTTTCAATCCAAGAAAAATGTTTTTGCTAGAATTTCTAAGGCATTGACTAATAATGATATCGACCCATTTTAGATCCTTAAATGCTGAAACATATATTTTACAAAATATATTATGCTATAACAATAGCAGGGCTTTACATTGCAAGTGAAACAGTCGCATTTGTGATTGATTTTTTTTTTCCAAGTGGCGACTAGAAATAATAAAATGCTTATCTTTTGGCGATTGTGTTTATTCTTACTGACAATCTTCCAAGACATTACTGAATGAAAAATGTTGTTTCAACTTTTTTTTTTTTTTTGCTGTAATAAAACGAGCAAAATATTAATAAAATTAGTTAAATTATTGAAACAAAAGTTAAATAGAACAATATACTTTTTTCTAAATGCAAGCGATCAGAAGAACACCTGGAAAAATGTGAATGTTTATACTTTCAAGTCTCCGCATAAAATTTGGTGTATATTTAGAATTACACTTATTTAAAAATATGCAGAAAAATCTTTGTATATACTCGTCACGGAACGAAGACATTATATATAATATTTATAATATATGTATTCGTCATGGAATGAAGATCTTGTATTCCAAAAATCACGTAGGTTTGGCTAATAACTTTTCTATTTGGCTAGTAAACGAAAATATTTAGTTTTCAAAGGTAAATTTATCCGTAGATCCCTGATTATTTATTTGAAAATTAAAATGATATTTGATACTGATAAAACTGGAGGTAGTGTTTAAAAGAAAAAAAAATATTGAAATCAAAATATTATACAGAAAGCTTGTAAGTTCAACTTAGAAATAATTCTGAGTTGAGTTAAGACCACCATATTATTTCTTGAAAAATTTAAGCATGCAAATCATGTTTGGTACGACTTACATTTCAAACCTATGAATGTGGAAAAATAAAGAAGTTTTATGAAAATTCTCCCTTTTTTCTTAAACTCATCAATGTTTTACAGAATGTTTTACATTTTTATTTTGAGTTGCATTAAGGTGTGTATTTAGCTGCACTTTATTTGACTGATTTGCATTTAGATGCACTCTGCTCTTGTGGTTTGCATTTAGATGCACTCTGCTCTTGTGGTTTGCATTTAGATGCACTCTGCTCTTGTGGTTTGCATTTAGATGCACTCTGCTCTTGTGGTTTGCATTTAGATGCACTCTGCTCTTGTGGTTTGCATTTGGATGCACTCTGCTCTTGTGGTTTGCATTTGGATGCACTCTGCCCCCGTGGTTTGCATTTGGATGCACTCTGTCTCCGTGGTTTACATTTGGATGCACTCTGCCCCCGTGGTTTGCATTTGGGTGCACTCTGCCCCCGTGGTTTGCATTTAGATGAACTCTGCCTCTGTGGTTTGTATTTGGATGCACTCTGCCCCTGTGGTTTGTATTTGGATGCACTCTGCCCCTGTGGTTTGTATTTGGATGCACTCTGCCCCCGTGGTTTGCATTTGGATGCACTCTGCCCCCGTGGTTTGCATTTGGATGCACTCTGCCCCCGTGGTTTGCATTTGGATGCACTCTGCCTCTGTGGTTTGTATTTGGATGCACTCTCCCCCTGTGGTTTGTATTTGGATGCACTCTGCCTCCGTGGTTTGCATTTAGACGCACTCTGCCCCTGTGGTTTATATTTAAATGTACTCTGTCTCTGTGGTTTGTTTTATAGGTACTCTATCTCACTGATTTGTTTTTATACAAACTCTATCTTTCTTATTTGTAGATTGTGGTATACAGACCTTCATCAGAAAATGGACACATACAAAAACAACTTTTTATATTTGTCATCAAAATGTTGGACATCCATATCAACCTTCCTTTTTTGAGTGTTCAGTAAAATTCGATTTAAATTCTGAAGGGGAAAACCATTTCACAAGGAAATTAGTATACACTTGTCATGTACAGGAATGATTGCTGAAAATATTTAACTGAAATTTGTAGCAAGACTTTTGACTTTGTCGAATCTTTATGAGCAGTTTATCATGCACGCAAGAAAGAAACACCAGTGTAAAATTTGTGGCAATAGTTTTGTAACGCTTTCAAATCTAAGGATACACAATCAAACACACACAGGTGAGAAACATTTTCACTGTGTCATTTGTGGGAAAAAATTCGCCCAGAATTCCACCCTTAAAACTCATATCAGGGTCCACACAGGGGACAAACCCTTTGCTTGCAAGTTTTGTGGTAAGACTTTTGCTCATTCATCGAATCTGAACCGCCATAGTAAGATCCATTTGGCTGAGAAACCCTTTTCGTGCAACATGTGCACGTCGAAGTTCCTACTTAAATCTGACCTGAAACGCCACATGATTGTCCATTCAAAGGAAAAAAAGTTTCGCTGTGATATCTGCGGGTCACGCTTTTCGATGCGCTCAAATCTTCAGGTGCACATCAGAATACACACTGGAGAGAAACCATTCTGCTGTGATGTTTGTAATTTAACGTTTTCGCAATTAACACATCTTAAACGTCATTCAAGGAAGCATTCGCAGAAATAGTCTTGAGAATTGTGATGCGGTCTGACCTCAAATAGGTAATGGTCACATAAGTTTAAAATACTCTATTGCCAACTTATGATGTTACCTTGTACAAATGTATTTTATTATATGATATGTGCATTTTAGGAAATTAATGAACATAACAAGGTGGAACAAATATCCTATTTAAGGAGACTTTTAATCCAAAATGGGCAGTGGTCACATGAATTTACTCAACAAAAATTAGAAAAAAGAATATCGTTCTTGTCCAAAATTCCCCTTATACTAAAAACAAAAAATAAAGAAAAATCTTTATTATATATGTGCCCGTGCTGTAATGAAAAAATCATGTAAATTAATCAATTAATTTTATTTTTATTAAGAAAATCAGTTTTTAGCAATTAATGAGAATTTATGGGTATTATAACATAAATTCTGCAAGTTTGAATTATTGAATTATCGTCCTTTGTGTTTTTAGATTGTTTTCAAAAAGGCTGACAAAGCCAATCTGCTCTTTGGTTATTCATAAAATTTGATTTTCTTATTTAAAAATAAAACTTGATACATTTACATGATTTTTGGAATATATTTTCGTTTCATCACGATACATACAGATTTTTCTTTTTAATATAAGGAAATATAGAGACGAACCAAAAATACTCCTTTGTCAACTAATTTTTACTATATGCCTGCATTTTAGGAAACAAATGATCATAGCAGGTTGGTGCAAAATAATATTCATAACACGTAAGACAAGATTTGCTGCCAAGTCCGAATAACTTAACTCAATAGCATGCTATTTAATATAATCATTTCGGAAGAAGTCTTTTACAAATTGACCATTGGGTAATGTATAGTCACAAGATCCGTATTCACGCAAACATCAAATACACATATTAAAGTAAACAATGAAAAAAAATAGTATATAAACAAAACTTTAATAAAATGTATATATGTATATATAACAGATAATAATAATAATAATAATAATAATAATATATAAATAAGTAAACACAATTTATTTGAGTAAATTATATAAATTGTGCATCCCATGACTCTGTTCATACATCCAAGGGGACTTTTGCCTCACTCAGAGCCAATACTCATGATTTCATGGAATTAATAAAAGGTCCTCAAAAAAGCCCAAATAGCAATATAATGGATTTTACTGCTACATTAAATTAAAAAAAGAGAAAAATCTGTAAAAACTGTTGATGGAAGTTTGAAACTTGTTGTAAGTAAAACAAATACTGTATACTCTTTAAATAAGGTTTTTATTGGCACAAAAGAATGATACGTTGGGTCCAACGTCAACTCTATAAAGTAACATGGCGGACACTACTGGAATAGTATACAGAGATAGCGCTTCACCAATACACAATACAACATTCTCCCCTCCATTAAATTAGAAAGTTCCTGCCGTGGGTGGAAAATTCATTCAAGTATTAGTGTATGAAGGTGGGTTGATCGCAACCAATGCAAGGAATGTAGTTTAATAGTTCAAGTTCACAATGTTAAAACTCACTAATTCAGCCAGCACAAGGAGTGCAATTTAATAGTTCTGATGCGCAAAATAAATTTAATCAAGATTCACTAAACTCTAGAATCACAAATTCAACTTATCTGGTGGTCTTCTACTATGTTCTGACCATCGCAAAACAGGTGGTTCTACTGGTGGGGGTGAATTTTCCTCTTGCTAATCTGCTGGTGTATCATTCTAGTTTTCCAAGTCATGTGGGTGATTGGTGAATTGGAAGTTTTTCAACGGGGCCAAGTCACATGTAGATACAGCCATCTGCCTACCCTCGTTAGATCGAACAAAGGCATAATGGGGGTTAGCATCTAGAAGTTCAACCTTATCAACTAGAGGTTCATATTTAGTTAAGCGGTTGTGTCTCTGCATTAAAACAAAACCAGATTCGGCCATCCAAGATGGTACCGCTGTCCCGGACACTGATCTTCTTGGGTGTTTAAACAGGTGCTCATGAGGTGTCTCATTTATGGCTGTGGATATCAAAGACCGAATGGAATGGAGGGAGTCTGCTAAAACCTCTTCCCAGTGTTCAGTCAGCAAACCTTTGTCTTCCAATGCTAATGAAATAGTTTTCTACACTGTTCCATTCATTCGCTCCACTTAACCATTCCCTGTGGGTGATATGGAGTGCTGTAGTTAGTGGAGATCCCTTTGCCGTGCATATAATTCTTGTACTCAGCACTCTTGAAACAACTCCTGTTATCTGAATGAACTTGGGTTGGCATGCCAAATATAGAAAACAGGTGGGAGCAAGATTGCAGTACACTCTGGGTACTTGTGTCTTTAAAAGAGTATACAAATGGGAAGCGTCTGTATTCATCAACTAATACCAACATATACTTACTTGGGGTAGATGAAGGTAGGGGTCCTTTAAAATTGAGGTTCAACCTCTCGAAAGGTTGAATTGATTTGATTAAATGCCCATCAACAGGGCGGAAAAATCTTGGTTTGCACTTGTTGCAAACAATACAGTCCTTTGTCATCTGCCGAATATCCTCAAGAAAGTAAGGGAGGTTTCTACTCCTTATGAAGACCATCATCCTTGTAATCCCAGGATGGCACAAGGATCGATGCAAATTGAGGAGGTTGTTGCTACTATTCACAGTAGCGCAAGAAGCACGTGTCAATGCGTCAGCTACAAGATTATTCTCACCAGGGCGATAGATAATGTCGAAATTGAAGCATGAAAGCTCCAATCTACAATGGAACAATTTATCGTTTTTTATTCGACTATGGTGATTTTGGTCGCAAACAAATTTTACTGATTTCTGATCAGTAATAAGTTTGAAGTGCTTCCCCAAGAGGTAATGGCGCCAATATCTAACTGCTTCTATAATGGCAGCCACTTCCTTTTCAACAGCTGGATGGTTTAGTTCGGAGCCGTGTAGAGTTTGTGAGAAAAAAACAATTGGTCTACCATTTTGGTTGAGGACTCCAGAAAGAGGACAATCAGAGGCATCAGTCTCCAACTCAAGGGGAGCATTCTCGTCGATAGTTTTTATTACAACTGATTCAATATTTAGCTTTAGACTGTCAAATGCATTTCGAGTTTCCTGATTAAGGGGAAATAAATTGGTCTTAATAAGAGATTGAATCTTATCAGAATACCTATGGATCCACTTTGAATAATATGAGAAAAAACCCAGGGCTCGCTTGAGTGATTTGCCGTCAGTTGGATAAGGGAGTTCTTTTAAAGGCTTCAACTTCTCGGGGTCGGGTTTAATTTGACCGTTGAGTCCAATGACTCCCATGGAACTCGGTTCATTCATAGAAAACACACTTTTCTTTATTGTACGTAATTTTCCATTTTCTGTTACTTTGATAAATTTTGCCAGATTCTCATCGTGTTGCTCCTGATCCTTTCCACAGATGAAAATATTGTCCAGGTATCCAAAGGTGTCATGTAAGTCCTCAGAACTAATAATTTCATTGACAATTTGTTGAAAACAAGCAACTCCATTTGTAACCCCACATTCGGGTGAACTGATACAAACCGAAGTTAGCTTCAAAAGCAGTGAAGAGTTTGTCATTCTCATTGATGGGAATCTGGTGATACGCATTTTTCATGTTGATTGTGCTGAATACATTATACTGAGCAACCTTATTCACTACGTCATCCAGCCAGGGCAGGGGTTAGGCGTCAAGGCTTGTGTACTTATTCACAGTCTCAGAATAATCAATGACCATTCTCTTTTTGTGATTATCGGATTTAACCACGACCACTTGTGCTCTCCAGGGGGAGTTTGAGGTTTCAATGATCCCCTCCTTTAAAAGGCGCTTAACTTCTGAGTCAATGAACTTGCTATCACTTGATCTATAACGTCTAGACTTGGTGGCAACTGGTTTGCAGTTCTTATTTATATTAGCAAAAAATTCAGGCGGTTCCACCGAAGCCACAGCGAGTGCACAAACCTCAATAGGAGTTGAACTCCCACTGTACTTGAAGGTAACATTTTCATGTTTACTTTGAAAATCCAGTCCGAGAATCACATCACAACAAAGGTTATTTAAAACTTACAGTTTCTAGTTGGCATACATACGTTTGTTAAAAAGTATGGAAGGAAAACAAGCACCTACCACTTTGGATGAGAGGTCAGACGATGCCGTTGAAACTCTGAAAGTCTGAATCTGTTATTTTTAAATCCAGATCCTCAGCTACTTTGGTATGAATAAAACTGTCAGAGCTACCACTGTCCATTAGGGCTCTTAATGGCTGACCCAAAATGTGGATTTCTACGTTGGATCTCTGTAGGGATGATGGAACTGCCGAACTCGAACTTATAGAGGCTAAGGTTGGTTAATGGACAGAGGCAGAAGTTCATTGAGTAGTATTATTTGATTTGCAGCATTTTGCAAAATGCCCGATCCATTTACATCGATGACAAACACTCGATTTCGCTGGACATCGTGATTTTGGGTGTTTATAATTTCCACAATTCCAACATTTAATTTCTGATTTAGCCACATTTAGGTTTATTTGATTAAAATCCAAGTCCAATGTCTCTTCCTTCCTGAGGGCTATAGCGTTTGGTTCCTGGTATCGTGCTGGTGAATATGATTCCATATTCCTCGTTGCATTGTCCAGCGCTTGGGCCTGGTCAAATATAGTGTCCAGGTCAAGCGTTTTATTTTCCAACAAACGCTAACAAATGGTATGGGACTGAATTCCGGCAATAAAGGCACCCCGAATCGATTCATTAGCATATATCGCCGCGCTGACGTCCCTAAAATTGCAGTCCTTGCTAAGGACTCGTAATGCTCAAAGATACTCGTCCAGACTTTCTCCTGGTTGCTAATACCTCGTGGCGAGTAAGTGCCGTGCGTATATCTCGTTTTTTGGTTTGATAAAGAGTTCCTCCAGTTTGAGACAGGCTTCTTCATAATTTCTGTAATCACTGACATATTCGAAAATATCCGGTGAAATAAAATTCATCAGGACCGACAACTTGTTGAGATTTTCCTGGGGTAGTACCACTAAAAAATATTTGAACGTAACAAGCCAATGCTTAAACTCTCGCTTGGCATTAGATGAATTAGGGTTTACGTCCAATCGAGAAGGCTCCAGGACACGATCCATTTTTAAAATCTTTTACTTTTTTTAACCCTTTTGTGCTAATAAAATTGTTGGAAGTAAAACAAATACTGTATACCCTTTAAATAAGGTTTTTATTAGCATAAAAGAATGATACGTCGGGTCCGACATCAACACTATAACATGGTGGACACTACTGGAGTAGTATACAGAGCTAGTGCTTCATCAGGGAGAGTGCTATTGAGAAGTTTCGTATCCATACGAAACACAATACAACAAAACTATACTTGAATTTATTCAAAAGGTGATTGGATAAACTTTCTATAATATTGTGCAGCTGCACACTGTAAACTGAATATCTTGTGGGAACATGAGAATTAGCAGCGAACCGGATGTTAACGCATCTACCATGAGAGACAAAATAAAAAATCATCGTTTGCACATGGTTCCACGCATCGCTTTCACTTGAAAAGAAAAAAATAAGATAACCACAAAATAATTATCAACCAATGGCAGAGCTCCGCGCCTAAAATAAACACCTCAAATATCACAGTCGCTGGGAGCCAGTCTGCCACTATAAAAACGAGGGATTTGAGGGAACCAAAGGGGGGAGAAGGAGATTCGCACTGCTGCATCAGTGAACGCATGGCAGACTCTCCCACCCGACCTAAAGAGATGAAAAAGAAATAAGGCACCAGTGAACTGAAGTCGACTACACTCTCATGTTATGGGCCAAACACCTTCAATTCTAAACAATGCCTAATTCACAAAAACCAAAGAAGAGAGGAGGAGAAAGAAGACGAAGACGCCGGGCTGCTAGCGCTGATGAAAGAAGAGACTTGCTTTCCAGTTACAAGCCAGGACACGCATCACCGACAGCAGGATGACCGGCCTACCCGAACCCTCTCCATCGTCCAAAAGATAAGTTACATTTTACGAACATTCATTCCTTGTCAATTCATACATACCTACAAACATTTTACGAACATTCATTCCTTGTCAATTCATACACACCTACAAACAGTTTACGAACATTCATTCCTTGTCAATTCATACATACCTACAAACATTTTACAAACATTCATTCTTTGTCAATTCATACATACCTACAAACATTTTACGAACATTCATTCCTTGTCAATTCATACACACCTACAAACAGTTTACGAACATTCATTCCTTGTCAATTCATACATACCTACAAACATTTTACGAACATTCATCTCCTTTGTTAAATCACATTCCATCCTACGAACACTTTACCTCTCCTAATACAAATTGTTGGTAGTAAATAAAGTTGGTTCTCAACCCCCAATATGCGCCTGTCTTTTCATAAAAACCCGAGGCCATAATCTCACCTAACGTTTGTGCTTTTGCTTCTGTTTTTAACAACTGCAATTTCCAAAAATTACATGTAAATTAATCTGGTATTATTTGGATGGTGCAGACTAATGTTCTTATTTCACTGTTATTCTCACAATGTCTGTAACCTCCGACCTTCTTTAGGTGTATCTTGTCGCACTCTATGCTGGAATCTATATGGAATTTCAAATAGAACTCTTTAATCCATGAGGATAAATGCTCTTGTTCCATCAGCCATGGCTGGGTAGAAGTCTGAAGTGATTCGCAATTCTAGTTTTAATATCACTCGCACGGACGACTGAACCTTCCGTTATACCATTGGGCCATTGCGGCTAAAGCGTAACACTCAAAATAAGAACAATAGTCTGAATAATTCAAGTCATCAATCCTCGTCTCCAAAATTCAGAAACAAATTAATTTTGTTGAATTTTCTTTTTTTTTTTAATAAAGTTACCCATATTTTTAATTTTTTTTTTGTGCGTGTGTGTGTGTGTGTGTTAATATATGTATATGTAGTTTAGGTGTTTGTATGCTTTTAGGGCACACCCTAAGAAAATAAACAATTCAATACAAGCCTCTGAAATGACGAACACAACAACTTCATAAAAGGTAACACAGCAAAGGTTTATTAATGAGAATATAATATGTTCCTTGTCAAAAGCTGGACTCCAGCTACCTGGTGGTGTCGCGGTAGTTATTCCCTGTGGAATCGTCGATACCGAAGTGGAGAGAGAGAAGAAAAGGGAGGTCCATTCTGTTTGGTGGCTCTCTCAGTAAGAACGAGTTGTTCTTCTTCCAACCGGATGCTGGCCGATTTCCTTTGGGGATAGGAAGGATCAATGCGTCGTACCCCTGATTGGTCAATATGTGGCCAAATAGCATAGGGAAGAGGCATTGATTCGTTAAAAGAAAAAAGTCCCATTTGTTTCTGCTACAGTAGTTGCAATAAAATATCGATTGGCAGGATGCAGATTTGAAACCCAGATCGCCTGCAAGGGAGGAGGGAGGAGAAAATATTTTGAAAACAAAAATGAACAAAGAAACTTATGACGTTTGTCACATGAACATGCCAAGCAAAAAATGGTATTGTCCAAGAAGGCAGTGAGCAAAAAATCATATCCGTTGTTGATTTCAGAAGAGATTAGAAAAAAGAAAAGTTATTTAACACGTGCATTGTTGATAGCAAAGAAAAAAGAAAAGTTATTTAACACGTGCATTGTTGATAGCAAAGAAAGAGCTGACTGTTGTTATTGAAGTCGATCGGGTTAATGTTTCAACTGTTTAAGACTGGTTTGTCTATTTGTGAGTGCTTTTAACTTTTGAATAAAACATGTGTTATTAGGTTGTAGAACCAATAGTAATACCCCCATCCAGTCTTCCTCCCACTCCTCTCCCATAACCCTACTTCCGGTTTCGGGCTCACCGCCAAGCAGTTCCGGTTTGTAAGACTAGAAAATAAACGCGTTTCATTCCAGTCTCTCAGCGTTCTAGTTAATCACTAATCATCAGCACATGTAAATAATACAACAATTAGGTTGGTGCACAAATAATGTTTTTTGACATTCACTGATAATATAAAAACAACATTAATTTTGCACCACCAAGAAATATTATGAAAGGGAAAAATTATCTTGCTTAATTTTTTCTCTCTCAAATCCTTTACTTTGATAATAAAGACAAAAAACAACATCAACAAAAAAAAAAAAACGAAAAAATAAATTGATTTAATTTTCTTATGCTAACCCAGACCGATATTAAAGATTGCTTTAATCCTGAGCGATGCCAGCCCTTCAATTAGTATATATTTCCGCAAACCCTATTTAATCCTGGGTGGTGCTGGGTCTTCTGCTACTATATATTTCCACACGTCTCATTCAGTCCTGGGCGATGCTGGGTCTTCTGCTAGTATATATTTCCACATGTCTCACTCAACCCCGGGCAACGTATGAAATGAATAAAACAGGTTAATCTTTACCAGAAATGCAAGAGTATTAAAAAAGACAAGTAACTAATTTTTTCTCCTTATACTAAGTATGAAAGAATTTCTATCATGAAATTAAATATATAAAGCATATTTTCAAAGAAACAAGTTCCAATTACTATAAAGCGCCCATTAATTTTTAGATAACATCTATTCTGTTTCAATATTGAATTTCACACAAACTATATGCACGTGTATATACTAGAATAATGACCGTCCATGTTCGGTGAATATTATATGTTTGTTGTATTTATTTGTTTACAGATGCCAACTGAATAATTTTATCATTAAATTCAAAGTCGATCCAGAATTATGGAATGCATAGATTATTCATGCCATAGTTGACTAGAATAATGGAATGCATACATGCCATAGTTGACTAGAATAATGGAATGCATACATGCCATAGTTGACTAGAATAATGGAATGCATACATGCCATAGTTGACTAGAATAATGGAATGCATACATGCCATAGTTGAGATTGCAGCTGTTTTGATCTGTTAAAAAACAATGAAAAAATATGGAATGTTGGCAACTTTCAGTAGCCAATCGTGATGAATCTGTTTTATTTTTTTTTTAGAAACTCTGTTTTATCTTAGTTTTTCAAAAAATGTTCTACTGTGATATACTGATTCAAACATTTCTAACAATTCTATACCGTTTTGTAAAAAAAAAAAAAGCCTTAAATTATATTGAAGCTTCATATATCAATTCTTTAGTTTTGCTTTTGTTGCAATCGATTTGTAACATAACGCATTGGCTTAGTGAAAAAGCACATTTATAGTCAAAGAGAATTATTAGGTTGTTGCAAAAATGTTTTTGACATGAAGTTGAACGTCCAAAAACGACATCATTTTTGCACCAACCTAATAATTGCAAACATGATCAAGGGTAGTAACTTGCTTTATTCAGCCCTAATTTAACTCTAGAAATCTCCTAAATATATTGGATAAAATAAATTTTCATTGATTAAAATAAACATCCAATTATTATTTTAAAATGATTGAATATCATTCACATAAATTACTTAACTTTTGTCCATAAACACATTCTAATTTACATTTTTAAAGCTTAAAAGCAGTGTGCTACCATTTGCAATGTGGCTGCTTACCATATTCTAATAAAATAACACTTTAAATAGTTGACATAATTGGAAAATGTATGCCTACAAATATGATAATCAACTAATATTAAGAAATAAATATGCTAATATTTATGTAAGACAATATGTAATCCTTTATCTGAGAATGAAAATAGTTTTTTTTTGTATTAATTACATGAACTGATTTTTCTTTTTAAAGCATTAGTAAAGAATGTGCCTATCTGAAATAATTTTGTAAAGAAAATGGAACAATGTACCCTAATTTAGGGGAAAAACGTGGTAAACACAAAACAAAGCGATCTGTCAGCTTAAATGCTATTCAGGTTCAACATTTAAAATCTTTCAAGATAATTATGCTAAATGGTAGCATAGACAGACTGGATACCAGAGCAACTAAAGGGATTCAGTGCAATATACAAATCTGTCTATATTTAGTCTGTGAATTATTTGACCTTAACTTGAGAACATATTTGCAAATACTTTATTTTGTATGTGTTTAAATACAGCAAATAAAGACTTATTTTTATAAAGCTGCATTGTGTCATTACTATTTTTATCAGGTTTGTACGAATCAGTTGAAAATTTCCGTTTCTTTATTTCAATATGAAGGACGTTCCAAAAGTAATGCCTCCTCGGGGTTTTTATTCTACCTGAACAGATCAGGGGGGGGGTTGAAGATGGCATTGTTGTGATGAATGAACTTGCATTCATGACCTGAAAGTTTCATCTCTGTTGCAAATATTGACGGTGTGATGCTCTAAGAAAACAACTCCTGTCATGGACGTGCGTCAGAAGCAGAGAGGTGTCATTGAATTTCTCTACGCAGAAAATAAACCAATCAACATTCACCGGTGCCTGTTAAACATTCACAAAGCCGATGCAGTTGATGTCAGCACAATTAGGATCTGGGTTCGTAGATTTCAGAGTGGTAGCAAAGATCTGAGTGACAAAGCATGCTCCGGACTTTTACAACCAAGGCATGAAAAGAGGCTGACAAAAGTGGATTGAGAATGGTGGTGACTATGTAGAAAAATAAATTCTACAGCACAAAAGGACGCACGTTTTAATGGTACCACTCCCGTTTTCATAGCTCTTCATTTTAGTTTTTTTTGTTTTTTTTTAGTTAAAAACTAATTCGGATTGTAGTTGATTGTTTAGCATTCTTAAGATTCAAATTAAACTAAATTTTTTTTTTTTGGTTAATTTATTTCATTTGGATTAAGCAGACTACTGTTTTCATCTTGGATGTTATTTTCACAATGTTTCAGCCGATGTAACCTGACTTTTAAGGTGCAATTTATCTCTGGAATTTTTATATTGAACCTGAAGAATTTGTACACAATTACACAAACCATGAGGTAGCTTGCCTGCATTCCATCAGCCATGACTGGATAGAAGTCATAAGTTATTCATAATTATCGCCTCCAACTCCCAAGGTCTATAAGTACATATATTATTTCCCTTCCTCTCAAATCCAACTTGATTAAAGTTCGGACTACTATAGAAAAATTTTGTTTTGCAGGGGAGGCAACTCCTTTAAATTTTAATCGATGATGGTAAAATTGAATAAAAGAATCAGTCGAAATGTAAAATTTCAGTAGTTAGTCAAGGGTTTGACCGACTGACTTCATGTATCACTTTTTATCAGTTTTTGAATTTTATTTATTTAAAAAAAATACAAAATAGAACATTAAATTCACAAGACTTCCTCTTTAAAATAAAGACTATAAAAAATAAATATATAAAGAATATATAGTATATCTATAAGAGCATGCACATGTGCGTTCACTGCAGTGGCCATAAGTTTTGAGTTTATTGTGTTGATTCAAAGTTGTTCAATCCAGTCAGCACTGCAATAAAGAAATTCTCTCTCCAAACATCCACAACTCCAATTTAAAAATAAAATAATTTTTTTTTTTTTTTTTTTTTTGAGATTTCAAGTGGTACTCATTTTCCTGTCGAATAGAAGACTTGAAAAGTAAGAGTTTTAATCTTGAAAGGATGCGATTCTTTAATATGTTCCTAAAACACTTGATCTTTCTCAGAAGATATTTGTAGACAAAGACAATGCTTTTAAACTTGCATCAATAGGTCAAGCAATAATGCAGGCTGTTAGACCCAAAATTCTCCTTACACCTTTGCAGTTTCATTTAGCAGTGGAAATGCACGACCAATTTGGATCAAAGTTCTTAATTGACTCTGAATAAGCATGGCTTCTCTTCATCTTACTCGGAAGTCCAGAAATTTGAAATAAGTGCTGCTCTTGTTCATGGCGCAGAAACTCTATGAAGGATGCGATGGTTGACCAGCAAAATTGTGGATTCAATACCTTGATATGGTGAAGATCCTGCAATTGTTTATCAAGGCAGAGAGCACCAGGAACTGAGAATTGCACCTTAATGCTGTAAGGAAAATGCTGCCAATATTTGCTGCAGTCGGACATATGCAAAGTTGGCCTACTTGTACTTGCAGAAAATGGAGGGGGCTGTCGAAAAGTCATCCTGAAGTGTACCAGAAATTTTCTGAAGGATTCCATGTGATTAGACGGAGTGATCACTACTGTCGACAGATCTGGTTACTTTGGAGTTCTTACTCATGGCAGAGCAATGGACAAAATTCAACGATTGGTTTGGATGCTATCACTGTCAGTGTGTGCTGAAATCGTTTACAATGCAAGAACTAGCAGGCATTCATTATGACACTAATGAGGCTACCTCAGCAAGAAAAGAGCTAGATGTGAGAGATACATGGAAGCTCCTTGCGTTTCTCGACATATAACCCTTTCACGGAAGATCTGTCCTGTCACAGCATTTCAAATGGAGTAACTGAGACAAAAAGGTGGATGTTGGCAGAGAAAACTCCATAGGAGAGGCAATCATAGCTTCAATGGTTGGAGAAAATGTCCACAAGTACACTTAAAAAAAAAAAAAAAAGATCAGGCAATTACACTTGGATTAAAAGTTTTGCTTAGCAAAGATGAAGTGGTTGAGACTGATCCACAACTTCTATTCTAGAGACTGTGTGCTATCTACCAATGAATCCTCGACTCAGCAAGAACATTTCCAGTATGAGCTTTGTGGTTAACCACCTGCACTTTTTGATTATTCCGGACTGCCACGAGAGGCAAAAGAAAATTGACTTGGCAGACGCAAAATGGGAACTGACTTCCCTGTACAACCAGGTCCCCAGTCTTCAGATCCACAGTGTCTCTTAGATGGTAGATCACTACTTCAACGCTTCCAGTGGCAAAAAGGTCACACATTTTGAGATCTGTGCCTAATAGCGCAGATATGTCATAACTCGATATGGAAAAGCATGCATTGTCTTTGATGGGTATGAAAGTGATCCATCCATTAAAGATGTGACTCACCAGGGGCTCTGTTGGTGTTAATGTGTCATTGACCCTTTTAATGGTGTTCAAATTAAAAAAAGATTGTTTTCCTTGCTAATTAACAAAACAAACAATTGTTCATCAACTTGCTGGGAAAGAGTTTGAAGGAAGCAGGTTGTAAAGTATTCCATACATCTGGAGGCACTGACATATTGATTGACTGCTCTAAAACTGACACAGACAGGAGAAACTATTTTGATAGCAGATGACACTGGTCCTTCTATGTTATCATACCAATAGAGATGATGGTTGCAACAACTTCATGCAACAACCAAAGTGCAATAAGTGTGAAAGTTTAGAACATGAAAGAGATGAGGAAATCTTTGGGAGATGTGGTCTGTTTCAATATTCTTTTTATCCATGCACTATTGGTTTGTGATTCTACATCCAGTGTTCATAGAAGGCAGCATGGTAAACATTTTTAACTGAAAGAGAGGTTATTCATGCCCAATACACAAGTTAAAAACCTTTGTTAGCCATTTGCTTGAGGTTTAGCTACATTTTGACTGGACAATACAGTTTCAGAACTAAAACAGGTGTTTATAGTCGTCCTAAGTAGAATAGCAGACTAATTGCATTGTTGAGATTTAGGTTAAAACCAGGCCTTTTAAAATTCGACATTTGAATCCGTCAACTACATTCTTGACAGCCCTGTTTTCATCAAGTTTTGAATGTTCAAGTCGAAGTTGGACATTTCAAAAATTTAGGAGCCAGTGTCAGACATTTAAATATTAAAGGAATGAGAATCGAAGTCAGACAACTTTACATCTTTTTGTTACAATAAATAAGTAAAAACAATTTATTATCAACAAATGCTGCAATTTAATCTTACTGGTTTATTTTTCATTTTACAGTTCTTTCTCAGAAGTATTTTCAGCATACCTTAGAGTTTCTTTATATAGAACCCTGGAAAACTAAGTAATGCTGCCAAAGAAATAGACCAAGATTGTTGGTTCGACATCACAATTATGCTGGCTGCTGAAAGGAACGGATTTAGCAGGGACATATCTAATGTCACTCGATGTTTCTTACATTATCAAACATAAATAAAACATAAAATTAAGCTCGGAATAACTCTTCTCCATTAAAATATTTGGTTATGTTCAATACATTTATTTCTTGTTGATTTCTGCTTTCTCTTTAGCAAAAAGTCTTGCCAGCTTTTATAAAATTTAGGAAAAATTCTGGAATTAATGTATTTTTAATTTTCAAATTAAAAAAAAACATTTAAAAAGTAAAGAAATTTTTATGAAAACTTTAAAAACTATGAAATTCTGGAATTAATGTATTTAAAAATTTCAAATCAAAAACACGTTTAAAAGTAAAGACTAAAAACTGTATTTTGATTCTAACATTTTATAAAAAAAAAACTTTTGAAAAAGAGACATTTCAAAGTAATGACTATTTTGTTTATTTAAAGATTAAAAATTAAACTGAAAGTACATAAGTATTAATCAAAAGGGACACTTCATCGGTAAGTCGAAATGAAATATTTAACATGACCAAATATTTTAATTTTGTTGCTTTTAAAAAATAAATAGTTGTCGAAAACCGAAAAGCATAAAATTTGCTTAGTTTTTCATCCCAATTCAATAATATGGCATATGTAAATTAAACTACCAACCATTTATCTCCTTTGTAGAAATTTCGATGTACATAATAAAGATGTGATTCTTTTTACCTCAAAATGGATACTTATGCAGTATAAGTACTGTCTTATCGTCAGAATCATTAATTGAAAACGCCTAAAAGGTGCTGAGTTTTGTGATTTTTTTGTGTAAACACTGACCAATTTTTTCTAGAAAAATATTTCTGTCAGTACAATCAGCTAATTCAATGGAAAATGAATTGATAAATGAAAACAACATTCCTGAATAAATATTGGAAAATTTTTATGAAACTTTAGAACTTTAATATTCCAATGAAAAAATAAACATTCGTTGTAAGGGAAGTTTCATGAATAAATATATTTTTTTAATAACTAATAGAAAACATTATTTTTATTTCTCTTTTTTTTTTTAATCAAGATAAATATTTAGATTTTTTTAATAATAAACCAATCATAGCAAACGAATGTTTTCTTTATGAATTTTAGTCATTAGGATTAAAGTACTCAATGTTTTGGCACGTTTCCTGTGTTTTCCATGAACCTCTTGGACGATTCTGACAATAGCACGAACTCTACAAGTACTCAAAAATATCTTTACTATACAGTCAGAATATGTGAAAAGAGCAAAAATGTATATAAATCAATTTATTAATAATAAGCTGTAACTGGCACATTTTCTATGCTGAGTAATTGATCTATCAACAAATAAAATGGCTAGATGAGAACAGTAGTCTGAAGAATTCAAAAATTCCAAAACAAAACAATACTGTTCTTATGTTTCGGAATTTTGGAGATGAGTATTGATTATTCATATTATTTGAATTCTCTTCAGTCCAAAAGGACATTTCATTCAACTGTTTCTAAGATAGAATCAGCAGAGTCGTCGATCTTGATAAAAACTGTTTGTGTTAGAATGAACACTATTTATTTTTTACAGTTCATTTATTCAACATATACTCTAAACCCATCCATTACTGAAAGGCTAAGACAATTATGGTTAATACATCTATTTACAGTTGATAATTACGAGTAAACTGCGTTGTCGATCGCTACAGAAACTTGTTGGTACTTTTAGATATCCACTGACCTTCACTTGATCCATTCAAACCGAACATCAATACTAAAAAATAAATCGAAACTACATCTTCCCCTTTTATTTTTTTACAGTTTTAGTTAATAAACTTTTTTCTTGGGATAATGGTACTAATTATTACCAATCTGTATTAATTTTTGAATTTTAATTATTAGTTATGTTGATTATTAGGTTTTGAACGATGGAATTTTCTTGATGGAATTTTCTTGTGATTCTAAGATATTTTTTTACATTTTTCATTTTCATAATTTTGCATCAGAATACTTATTTGTGTTTTGATGAACATTTTTAAATGAAAACAATATATTCTTTATAAGAAATAAGTATAAATATATAAAAAAAAAAAACTAGCAGGAAGATCCGACGCTGCCTGGAAATGAATGAGGATCAATGAATGCTTCACACTCCCATATTTTGTCATCGAAATCAGTAAAATTGCCCATTTTTCAATCCTCCCAACAGTGAGTTAGTTCATAATACATTGTAGTCTACATTGCACTGTAGAGAATCTACTGTTGATTTTACAAAATTATTTTTATATAATGGCTTAAAGTAAAGTGTAAAACACAAATATGAAGTAATATAGTTCCATTATGTTCTAAACAGAAACATTTCGATTGTGCCCTGTTATATCAAAGAACCTACTGTTGATTTTATATGCCAGGCCTTTCTGCTTGTGTGGTAATAAAACTTCTTGTTTCTTTATTCATCGGATTTTTTTTTTCGATTATTGATACTTATTGAAGACTTTCTGATACAAAATCTATCTAAAAAACATTGCCAGACATATAAAATACACTTGCGTGGAATTAAAAAAAAAAAAAAAAAAAAAAAAAAAATCAGCACAGCCATTTAGGAGTCCCTAGGGAACAAACTCGCATGCACGCACACACAAAGTTCTTTTATATAATGGCAGAGATATTTATAGAAGGTAATTTATAATGCAGGAATGTGTTGAATAGAAACAAGATTGAAAACAAGACAATATGAAGGTAAAAGTGAAGATAAGTTTTTCTATTATTTTTATTTCTATTTTTTCCTTATTTTTTTTATTATAAAGCTTACTTGCTTTCAGTGGCACTTTATGGTAGAGTCCATACAACAAGATTTGGGGAAAAAGAAATCTTTTCTTCAGATGTGTTCAACTCTGATTTTGAAATGTACATATATGTATATATTTTGTAAGATATAGATATAGACTTTTTTTTTTTTTTTAAACCTTTTTTTTAAATCAGAAAGAAATTATTCACAAGCAATCAATTTTAACACATGTATTGATGTATTGTTTACATTTAGAAAGACACCCGAGTGATTTTTAAATACTGTGTCATGCTAAATATGTTCCCTTCAGCTGCAAAATTTACTCTGGAGTAGTAGCTTAGTTTTCTTTTTTTTTTTTTTTCTTATTTTTTATTATACATCTTTCTTTCTTTGATGGTGCAGTTCATATGACACTATTTGATGGTGCAGTTCATATGACACTCTTTGATGGTGCAGTTCATATGACACTATTTGAGAAAAAAATTTTTTTCGCCAGATGTTTGTTCAACTCTAGTTTTGAAACGTGTAAATATATTTTGTAAAAACGTATATATAGATGGTTGGATTCAAAAGAAATCGTTTTAAATAGTTAAAATTGTCCCTGTTTGTGTGTAAACATGTAACACAGATGAATTTGGTCACACACACACAAATACGAGGCGCCTTAAATAAGTTTCCAGTCATCTTTGTACAGGCATTTAAAATTGCTGTAGACTTTTGAAGATTCAGTATGTTATTGCTATACATCTTATGAGATGACTGACCAATTTTTATGACTTCAGGTTCAAATGAACAGCTACTACAAAAATTATAATACACCCTACAAAAGCCTGACTGCTGCTGAATTTTAAAACTACAATCTAGATATGAGAGCATTTTAGAAGAACTGTTTTCTGGATTGGTATCTGGATTGTGATAAAATTTTATTTTAAACTTGGAAAAGGTCCTGGATATGACCTTAAACTATATCCAGTGGTGAGGCCCCAGCTTGCGGGCTTTGGAGCCACCCTTTAATTACCATTGCTCCCAGGTCCACTATGGGTTAAATAGAAACTGATTTGAAAACAACAAATATATTCTATTAAAAAATTTTTCTTCAAAATCTTTGGATTCAGCATTAAATGACCCGAAAAAGGGTTGATATCCCGTAAAACAAAAACAACCAACCAAACTTGGAAAAATATGTGGAATGCTTCAGACTGCTTTTAGAATATCTTGCATAAATCAAGCATCAGTTTTTAAGTGGCATAAGAGATTCAAGGAAGGCAGGGAGTCTATGAGAGGAGTAAGGAAGTCAAAACACCAGAGTTGATTGGCCAAATAAAGAATTTCATGGATGAGGACCGTTGTGTGTCTATAGAGACAATAAGTGCACAATTTGATGTCAGTGTGGGAACTGTACACACAATTATTCGTGAGGAACTGAAGATGCGATGGATTTGCACAAAGTTTGTTCCAAGGTTGATCAGAAGGAAAGACGTCTTTATGACGAAGATGGGCATCAAGACAGTTCCTCACCCTCCCTTTACTCCAGACCTTGCTCCCTATGACTTTTGGTTATTTTCTATTAGTTCAAAGAAAACCTTAGAGACTGTAGTTATGAGACAATTGAGGAGATGAAAGAGGCTGTGACGAGGGTCATTGACATGCTCACACAAAAGGACTTCCATGAAGGCCTTTCAGAAGTTGTTGGAATGGTACAAGTGCATTGCAGACGGAGGAGATTACTTCGAAGAGGATTAGAGTTTCATGTGTATACTATCAATAAAAGTGGCCATACGCAAAAATGTCTGGAAACTTATTGAAGACACCCCGCAATTATCTTACAACAAATCTACTTCAGTGTGCATACGCAGATGTCGTGTATGATTGATCTTTCGTGTAAATTCTTTTTCACAGAAATCACATTTGTATGCTTTCTGTCCGATGTGGGTGATTTTGTGCTTTTGCAAGTAACTATGGTGGCTGAATGCTTTCAGGCAGACTCCGCACTGATAGGGCTTCTCACCCGAATGGATAAGCATGTGCCGCCGAAGGGTGCCATTCTGCGAGAATCCCTTTTGGCAGACATCACACAGGAATGGTTTCTCTCCTGTGTGTATGCGCACGTGGCGGAGCAAATCGCTGCTCAGCGCGAATTTCTTCCCGCAGATCTCGCAGTCAAACGGCCTTTCCCCAGTGTGCGTGCGGAGGTGCGTCACAAGATTGCCATTCTGCGAGAATGCTTTGCCACAAATCTCACAGTGGAACGGTTTCTCACCAGTGTGGATACGGTTGTGCCGCAACCAACTTCGATCAGTTGAAAAATTCCGGCCGCAAATTTCGCAGGAAAATGGTTTTTCGCCTGTGTGAGTTCGAACGTGGCGTTGAAGGTCCGCATTTTTTGAAAATTCTTTGTCGCACGTGCCACAAGGAAACATTGTTTTTTTTTTTTAAACTTGAACTAAGAAAATCTCGTTTTAGTTGGAAAAAAATTATTTTGAGGAAGATAATTATTATTTAGGAGAGTAAAAAGTGGACCTTGGGTTTACTTTTGGCAGACATGTATTTTGTCTTTTAGCTCTCATATTTAATGAGCGATTTTTCTGACAAAGGGGGAAGAGTTACTGTTTTCTGGATTGGTATCTATCCACATAACACTTCTCCTCAGCTAAGTTTTGACCTTGCATTAGTATTTTTTTTATCATCTTACATTAAGTGGCTTCATACCTTTTTCTTAACGATTTCCATAAAACATAAAAACAGCTTTGGCAAACATATCTGAAGAATTTCTTTAATGAAGAAAAATGATAATCCAAAGTAATTATATCATTTATGATTTGTGGCGGTCACTTATTTTTCTCAAACTCCAAAGTTAATCTGAAATGAAAAATAAAAATATTAATGCATAAAATATAATTAATACATGGGGATTGGAAGGAATCGATAACATAACCATGAAATTATGTTCTATATGTGTAAAAGAATGATACTGTGCTTTTGGAAAACCGCTCAACCCAATCCGATTCTGTATTTCAATATTGTCTCGTGATCACTGGATGCAGTCAGTCTATACCCTAAATAAATGAACTGAGTGATCTGTTTGACGGGCTTACTGTGAATATTCATGTTTAGGTTAAACTGTGATTTAGCTGTAGACATACATTCTGTTTTCTCTAGTATCATTCTAAAATAATAATAAAAAAGGATGCCGAAAACTGTTAAATTAAAAGTTTATTTAATTGATATCTTCCCAGTAGTTTTACATGGCCTTGATTGTATCACAGACTAAACAATCGCATCGAGAGATTTCAAAGTCATGCAATGTCTTTTTCACCTAATCAAAAAATACAAAATATCCAACCTCTGTCAAACTACTTCCCTACTATTTTATCTGATAAAATCACAAGTAAAACCCTTAAACTTTTTGGCCATATTAAATGATCAACTAGGCAGAGGAACGTCAAGAAGGTGGAGAGAAAATATTTTTGAATGGACATCACTCAACATTTGGATCGAAAGGAATGGCAAAAAAGTCACATTGGTTTGCAATCTGCACCAAGCAGAAAATGTGACTCATGATTGTGTGTAAAAGATGATATTTGTGTGCACTACTATCCACATTGCACAAGTCAGATGTTTACAGTAAAGAGTGTTGGTTAGTATTTGTTTCAATCGCTTATAACATGGTTTTACATGATAACTCTTTGACAAATCAAAGTCTAATTTGAAGAATTTCTGAAATAAAGAAAATGTTAATACAAAGTAATGATATAAGTAATTATATATAATGTATGTTTTATGTCGGCCACTTCATTTTCTTTCAAACTATAAAGCTTACCAGAAATGGAAAATAGAAATATTGATATATATAAAAGACTACCAGGGATGGGGGGTTGCCTGGTCATAGAATATGCTTAATTATGATATTTTAATTCCTCCAGATTGTGTATATATTATTATAGAGTCGTGATTTCAAAGATAAAAAAAAGTATTTAGGTGCCATCAAGTAGGATCGAAACTGAAAGCAAAATTATAAACTTTCAAAGCTGGTGACGTTACCACTGCACCAACATGACATGCATATGAACCGATTAAAAATGCACTAAGATGAATGTACAAAATGTATAAAGATTTTTTTCAATTATGATCCATTTTTGACCCCTTAAAAACTATTTTAACCAAATAAAACACATAAAAGAATGGTATATAAAAAAAACATGCAATCATTTGAGGCCCCTAGCGCCACTCTGCGACTTTTAGTTTCGGAGGAGATAGAGTTTGAAAATATGGAAATGGACAGACAAACAGACATAAAGCCTTTTACATACTAGATAATGCAGGGGGAGGGGATCGATAGCATATTCATTGAATTATGTTCTATATGTGAAAAAAGATGCTCCTTGTGTGCACTATCATACACATTGTACAAATGAGATGGTTACAATAAAGAATGTTAATTAGTATTTGTTTCAGTTGTAATTGTAATCCAGGAACCAACACATTGTAGCCTCAGTCGCAAAGTAGACAAAGAGTAAAAAAGAACTCCAACTTGCTTTTCCTTTGTAATCACATTTATTTTCGCATTGTTATGACCATGACGTCACCCACATGATTATCTTCTCGAACATCTTCCGGCCCTCTAACATGATTTCTCACATTATTTTTGTTTCTAACAGGATCTTGTGCACATAGGATAAAACAGTTCAAGCACACGCAAATGTACATATATATATATATATATATATATATATATATATATATATATATCCCCCCCACACACACACGCAGGACGACCCCCCAAAAAATACAAAAGCTAAATGGAGGCCATCTAGAACATATGCTGTAGAACGGAGAAAAATAGGTCAAAGACTCTAGTGATTTTTATGTGATGTTTTGAATATAATAAGAAATAAGGCCTAATTAGAGTTGGGGCCCGTTTTTTTCTGGGTCACCCTGTGTGTGTGTGTGTGTGTGTGTGTGTGTGTGTGTGTGTGTGTGTGTGTGTGTATATATATGCGTGTGTGTGTGTGTGTGTAGAAAATCTGTATTAAACTCTTCTTTGAATTTTTTGTGTATGGACTTGAAATTTAATATATAGGGAATTTGAACCTGTGGAAGAATTTCGATTTTGTTTTTAGCCTATAAAAATAGCTGCTAAGGGGGTCAAAATTGAAAAAAAAAGTAGTTGGCCTTGCCAGGAGTAATCGAATAAAGCTGTTACTCCTGCTATTAATTTTGCACATGCACAAGATTAAACATTCATTGCTTTAACTCGCTTAATTTTTAATCATTCATATACATCTGTCAGGAGCTTAGATAGTAATTACACTGGAGCAATAAATAACAATTAAGGCTGAAGTGCTAAACGTTTTGGTTTCAATTCTAGCGGATGTCACTCAAGTCATATTTTTCTTTTTATAACTTTTGAAATAATTACTATATATTGGGTATAATTGATAGAAAATTGGATCTATAATACAAGATCTGCATGAATTACAATATAATATTTATGCATACCATATGACCGGGCAACATTGGGCAGCCTGCTAGTTATTATATGTACTTCCCCTCTGAGGTCTAATGCCTCCTAAATCATAATTAATTAAAATATATGAACGTTTAAAGCATAACTTGCTGGCCGTTTGTGCCTTACCGTAATTTAACCCAATCGAGATCACCGCCTATAAACAAATTTGTTCATTCCTCAAAAAAGGAACCAAGACAAGGCAATCGGTTGAAGACAAGAAGTGGTTTATTAATTTTGTTGTTCCAAATCACTGCTCAATGAGGTGCCGAAGGAAGTAGACAAAGAAAGATCGATAATTACTGCTTAATCATTTTTTCTATCCAGACATCTCTAAAACCCCAAATTTTCACAAGCATACTTTCAAGTGAACTGGCTACTTCTCTTTCCCCTCTCTATATCCTTGGGCCATGTTATGCCACATCCGTTTCTAGTAAACGTGAAGTTGAGCTGACATCTGATATGACCAGATCCTATTTCCCACCATCCTCAATTAACAAAATTATATTCGACCAATGTTTAATGTAATCAATAGTAAGTATTTCAACAAAAGAAACCTTGAATGTCTTGGAGATATTTGATCTGCAATTGTTGTTATTACTGTTGTTGTTAGGAGATCCAGTAATAAACAGTCATTTCGTCGAATAGAGAGTTTTTGTATAACGTCTTTTCTGCAATTGAAAGTGTTTCTTTTTAGATGAATTCATGGATTCCTTTAAAGAAGCCCATGTCCATAAAAAATGAGAAGGGGGGGGGGCGCTGATAATAAACAAAAAAAAAAAAAATGCTTTGGAAACTCTACTGAACACTAGTAAGATTCAAACTGGATTATTGCTGTTTCGTTTATGTTTTGTTAAATCCTACATCAAAGAGTTAAACAATATCCATCACCAAGTGCTAAGACTGTCAGCAGAAGCATTTGCCATTACCTCAGTCTGTATCTAGAAACATGTGAATCAACACTGGCAACGAGAAGAGAAAAATTGGCATTACATTATCATATGAAATTGTCATCATGTTCCTCAAATCTCATATACAAAAGTGTCTTTCAATCACAACACAGAGCTTTATTTAAAGAAAAAAAAAGCCATCAAACCATATGGACTACAAACCAAGCAAACTGAAGATGAAGCCAAAGATACAACCCACAAAACAAATCTGGAATTTCCACACATTCTGCTAGTTAGTAAATATTACCTTTTCTAATCACCTTTAAAATTACCTTTTAATAATTCCAATCTCTTTATGATATCTTTATCATCGATAGCTTTCTCTCTACAGAATCCATATTTGATTCTGGTTAATCATCATTGCAGCATGTTGTTAAGAAAAATAAAATATAATTCAATTTAATTCTTTCCAGAAAATACTTTGTCCAGATCAAAATTATTTTCAAATGGCTGTTAATTCTGTATTTATTCATACAAAGTTACTTCCTTTGGAAAGCAAAACAAATTACAAATGACGGCTATTTATTGTCATGTTCTTGTTCTATGCCAGACAGAGAATTTTTATTGATAACTATTAAAAGAAGAGGGTGAATTTGTTCACGATCCTCAGTAATGGCTGGACCTCATCTGTCTTATACCCATCTCCATGTAAAGGCAGGTAAGTAATAGTCAGCATCCTCATTCATCATCATTATCAGTTTGATGTCTGTTTTAATATACTGGCATGCATTACACGATTTTTTAGAAACTGATTTTCAAACGGAAATGATATTTCTATCCCAGATCTAAAATCTCTGGATTATAATATTTGAGGGTAATAATAGAACATCACACAGCAATGTCAGTTCTCTTAAGGATACTATTAAAGAAGAATGGGAGAAGTTTGTCTCCTGAATATCTGAGGAACACCTGTGTAAGTTTCAGGAAGTGTGCGGAGGCAATTATTAAGAAATACGGGGTGCCTTAAATGAGTTTCCAGACTTTTTTTGTACAGGAATTTACAAATTGCTGTAGACTCTTGAAAGTTCAGTATGTTATTGCTATATATTTTTATGAGATGATTGACAAATTTTTTACGATTTCAGGTTCAAATAAACAGCTACAACAGGAATTGGAATATACTCTACTAAAGCCGGATTGTCACAAATTTGAGTTCTGCACCATGCAAAAAAAGAAATGACCAAGTCCATCATTTGCTCCCCCACCATTTAGCCCCCCAAAGTCCCCAAGGCCTTAACATATTTGAATTTAAGTTCAGCATCATGCAAAACTGCTAAATAGACATACACAGAAAATTTTAGACAAATATAGTAAAATAGTCCCAAAGATGGAGTGTTTTTATTAGCTCTAAAAGAGCCCCTGGGACACACCCAAGAGTTATCGCGAAGTATAGACAAGCAAAATTATATAGAAATCAATTAGTTACAACTTTTCAGAAAGTTTGAGAAAAATCCAAGGCATCAATTTTTTTTTAATATGCACAAAAGTGTCAATTTTAGTTATTTTAACCCGAAAGGCCCCCCCTAGAGAGGCAACCGAAGTTTTCCCGGAAAATCCGTTCTGTTAATTTTTTTACTCATATCATGTTTAATGTTTGTGCAAAATTTCAAAAAATTCCAAGGCGTAGTTATTGAGAAAAGTGTGGACAGACGAACGGACAAGGGTAAATTTACAGGTCCACCCTCCTTTTGTCAGGGGATCAAGAAAAAAAAAAAAAAAAATACTTAACTGCTTTAAAAAGTTAGAATGACCCGAAAATACAGCATCGTTTATGTTTTCAAATATTAAAAGATTGTGTTTTGCCGATATATATTTTGTGCTAACAATCACTTAAAACATCTGTGTAACAGATTTATTGGCCTTTTGACTAGGAACAAAGTGTAGTATCTGTTCTGATGCTACACGTCACCTTTTCTGTCCTTGATCAGTGGAGGAGAAATCCTTCATGACTGGGACAATTATTTTATTTTTGTTCCTATCCAGAGTGCTCCTTTTTGGGAAGCTGGATTCCCCACATTAAAAACCAACCTTGTATCTAACTCTGCCCTCGTGGGGAGGCAAGTAGATAGGAACAATCACTTAAAAGAAAAAAAAAACGAAAAAAAAAATTAAATTTAATTTCAATATGTGTTGATTTAAAGGAACATATAGCAACAATAATCTTAATTTATTTTTGTCATTAAGAGATTCGTAAATAAAAAAATAATTTATTATACTTGGATCAAAGTGTAGTATTTATTTTGTCCCCAAGTTAGGGGAGCAGATATCTTTTTTGATCAGTGCAGTTTTTTATTTGTGTCCCAACCCAGTCTGTCCCTTTATGCAGAATTGGATACCTCCACAAAAAAAAAAAAAAAAAAAACAACCTTATGTCTAACCTTGCCCTCGTGGCGAGGCAAATAAACAGGCACTCTTGTTTAAAAAGTAGGAGGCATTCTCCCTTTTCAAAAGTAATTTTGAAGTCTTTAAACTTACGAATAGAAAGTATTGTCTTGCTTAAATACAAAAGTCAAGTATTATGGCTCATTGGTGCACGTAAAGCAAAAAAAGGCATTTTTAGATGAGATACATTTTTGTTGAGGAAAACAAAACAATCATCATTATCATCATCATTTTTATAACATCCCATTCACATGCTGACATGTGTTGGGTGTCTTTAAGAACTTGACTTCCAAACTAACCTATCTTTGACCAGGTCTTTATTTACCCCGCCCCCCCCCCCCGGTTTCATTTTCATCACTTCCTCCCATGTTTTCCTTGAACTTCTTCCTTTGAACTGACCCTGCTATTTCAACTGTTCTACATCTACTAACCCAAGAATTCTAATCTATTCTTTCAACAGAGCCATATCATTGCGATATCCTGTTCTGCATACACCCCTCTATATTGTCCAAATTCAATCTTCCTCTGAGGTCATTAGAATTAAGCCTGTCTATAAAACTCACAATTCACACTCATCGTATCATTCTCATATTATTTTTTTCCATGCAACGCATATCCTCAACCCTCATTAGTCAGATTGCATTTCTATATATCATCATACTGCATACACATGCCGGATAGACTCTTCGCTTGGTTGACTTGTGATTTTACAACCTTGTCACTAGGACTACATACAACTCCTGGAATTCCAAAATTGGTCATCCATCTGGTACTGACCACACTCATCGTTGTGCAACTTCGGTGATCTAATGAGAACCAACGCATCATCACGATTATGCTGCAGAAGAGTTCAAAGTCACTTATTAACGTGAGAAAAATACAGCTCACTCAACACGGGGACAAAAATGAAAACAGCCTCACTTTAGAAGGATTTCTCCTTCTCCGCCAGAGGACAGTATAGATATTACATTTTTAATTATTTATTCGCAAGACAGGTACAAGATCATCAAAAGTGTGCATGTGATGAGACATCATCTGTTTATCCTACCATTAACTCGATGTATTTTGTCTTGTTCGTTCAAGCACTATAGATTTTTTTTTTCACCAATTGTCTGTCACTTTCAATTTAGCAGTCACTTAAATTATGTTATTAATACTATCATACTTAAAATATTATTAATGATTTAGAAGCAATTTACAAGTGAAGCAACAGACTGCTATGCACAACAGCCCTTGTTTGTTAATGACATGCCACAGTGAAGACCATTGTGAATAGACTTATCTGTACGAGTGCATATTCTTTTCCTTGTTTTGATTCTCACGTATATATCCATTGGTATGTTTTTATGTAGAGTGATATGGTTCTCGGTTGATTAATTGTGTCTAACCGTGTTGGATATATACTCGAGAGTCAAAACAATGACAAGAATATGCTTATGTCATAGTCCTAATCATCACTTTTCATGGAAACGCCTCAAGCATGCTCTCAGTCTGCTAAGTCAGCAAACTATCCAATGAAAGTCTCTGGTATTTGAAAAAGGACATTTTATTAAATATTATTTGCCTCACAGTTAAAATATAAAAAAACTCAGAAAAATCAATTATATTACAATTTTTTTAAAACTCTTATTCACCTCAAACAGGGCATATTGCTACACTTAAACATAGAGTCTACTATTAAGGACCATACCTACAGGGACACTATGTAGGGAGTTGAGCAGCAAAAGGTCTGTTTGCATTAAATTTAAAGTTCTGCATGTTAGTACAGGCAGGGAAGCAGGAAACAGAGAGAAAATTTCAAAGTCTAGCAGTCCGAAGGAAGAAACTATTAGAGTAAAAAGCTTTTCAGCGTCTAGGGAAGGGTGAGATTTTGCTGCTTGTCAGGTTAATCGGAGGTACTTAAGTCAAGAGGGCACAAGTGTATGAGTGTACCAAAGCACATTCCATGGAAGGACTTGTAGAACAGTCACAGGAATGCAACATTGCGGCGATGAGACAGGAGTTCGAGCTTGGTTGACACTGTGAGACCTATTAGATTGGAGACTCTTTTCTGAAACCTGTCTAAGAGGGAGAGACCAGTGATAGATGCAGCATCTGCTACTACCAGATCAGGATGTCTGAAGATATTGGCTACCTGACTTCAAATGCAGCAAACATGCATTTTTATTGAAATAATCAGGTTCAACATTAAATAACACAAAAAGTGTTGACAGCAATACTCTATGCATGAGCGAATGGAGACCTTGTAGACATACAAGATACTGGTAGGTGCAAATAGTTTTCTAGTGTGGTAGAGGGAGCCAAGCATCTTTGCAGCTACCTTGGCAATGTCTGCTTACTAAAATGATTGCTAAATTAAAAAAGATAACAATTCAATTGGAAAAGATAGGAAATGGATAAGCAAAAACTCCTTAAAAAAAAAAAAAAAAAAAAAAAGGTGACAAAATGATATCACTCAACCAATATTGAAATTTAGCCCCAAAAAGATCAATTATGACATTCGTTCGTTTTCGCTAAACTGGTTAATTGGAAAAAAATTTAACGAAATTTGGATAATGTGAACGGATAGAATCCGAAGATCCAGCCTCGTTCTGAGTTTGGGGTAAAGGTGTGTTACGTCATACTCTGTGACCGGTGTTGAGGCAAAAAAATAACCCTTTGAATATATTATCTATTACTATAGACATTTAAGAATGAGAATTAAAAAAATAAACAGTTCAAAGAATTCAAATTTTTAACGGTTCAAAGCAGATTCTAAAAAATTTAAAACTATTAGACTTTTTTTTTTTTTTTTTACAATTAAACAGTTCAAATAATTAGAAACTTTTTAAAAATTAAACAGTTCCACAAGGTTAGTTAACCCTGTAAAATTCTGTTATTTGTTTAAGAATATTTGCGAATTGCAAATTATTAAAATTTAGAATTTAAAAAAATTAAACAGTTCAAAGAATTTAGAATTTTTTAAAATTCAATGGTTCAAAGCAGATATTTTTGATTAAACAGTTTAAATAATTTCATTTTTTTTAGAAAAATAAACAGGTCAAATAATTATATTTTTTTAAAAATTAAACAGTTCCAAGAATCACATTTTAAAAAAATTGAACAGTTCAAACAAATAGCCATTTTTTTTTTTACAATTAAAAAAAAAAAGAAACAGTTGAAAGATAGATTTTTTTTTTCAAAATTAAACCAGTTGAAAGAATTAGAATTAAAACAAAAAAATAATCAATTCCACGAGGAATATAATGTTGAAAGGTTAATTTTTTGCACTGACACCGGTAACAGAACATGACGTAACACACCTACCCCGAACTCAGAACGAGGCTGGATCTTCGGACCCTATCCGTTCATATTATCCCGAAATTTATTCCAAT
>NC_136502.1:46899732-47057232 GCF_053919585.1 Euprymna scolopes | reverse complement strand
TCTCCTAGCACCAGTGTAGAACAATATTTTTCTCCTAGCACCAGTGTAGAACGATATTTTCTCCTAGCACCAGTGTAGAACAATATTTTTCTCCTAGCACCAGTGTAGAACGAGATTTTTCTCCTAGCACCAGTGTAGAACGATAAAATTGTTGCTATAGAAAAGATGACATGATTCCATTTCCGTTGGATGAAAACCGGTTTTCTTTTCTTATTGCAAACCAGTTATGTACAAATCCCAAGAGTGATAGGAGCCTTCTATCATGTCTGAAAGTAACACAATGTTCAACAAGCGAGATTGGAGATGTGCCGCGGTACAACTCATGCTTTCCACTGATCTAAGATATGACAACAGGACCACTGCCAGCACCCTCAAAATGTAGCGCCAGATTGCCATGAATAACAGAGATATGCCCAGGGTGATGAAAACAAAGTTTCTTCCCACAGTTATGATCTTTGGTGTGTTTTCAAATAAGGGCCACATCATGCCACCTCACATCTTTGAAGTCGGCTGGAAAGTCAACTCTAAAGTGTACTCGAATGTGCTGAAGAGTGTGGTAATCCCATTAGTGCAATCGGGTGGCTGCTGGGAGACCCTGAGTCTGGCAGCTGATAATTCCAAGACATTGAATTTGGTCACCTCTAAATGAGGTGAGATCCATATGCGGGTAGGATTGCAGAATTAAGAGGGCTTTTGGTGATGTTCCGTACATGTTAGAACGTTCCTAATAGGAGTGTGTTTCTGCCCAAGAATTTATTTTCATGTGGAGTGTGTTGTGTGTTCTGCATTTCAGATAGAGTGATCTGATATTCAGAGTCGTGTAGGTTTCGTCTCTGGATTTCTTGGTTGTACTCTCTATGCATCTAGTAATGATAGTTAGAGAGTGGGAATCTTGTCATGTTTGTCACTTCCAGTGGTGATATGATTAATGTTTTTTTTTTTATCTTCTGCATTCATTCCTCCTTGGGGTTTGGGTATCGGTGGTTGTGAAACTGGCTCCTGTGTTTGCTTTTCTTTCTGTATTTTCTTGATTTAGTATTTCTTTAGAACTTCGCCCAATGCGCCTTGCTTTTACATGCAGAGCACTCATCATTGTATGCTGGGCACTGTCGAGGCTTGTGGCTGGTATAAGTTCTCACGTTTCTTGCTTCGGTTAATGCTATATATACTTTCTACTTTCGGCATTCCAAGCTTGTCCAGTTGGTCATTTCTGGCTGTAAAGACTGTAATTTCTAGCCTTCAGTCAGAACGTTCGGTC
The DNA here is from genome assembly GCF_053919585.1 of Euprymna scolopes. NCBI lineage: Eukaryota > Metazoa > Mollusca > Cephalopoda > Sepiida > Sepiolidae > Euprymna > Euprymna scolopes. The sequence continues at coordinate 47,055,974 of NC_136502.1, read as the reverse complement.
TGCTGTAGCCTTTTGGTTTGCTATAGAGCTCGTTCCAGAAAGCGTCAGATGGTGTTGAGAATATGATGAGCTCTATAAGTCTCTCACTCAGTTCATCTGTGAAGCCACACTTTTGTGCTAATGGTCTGACTTGTGTAATGATTCGTTTTGCTTCTGACGGTATTGAATGAGATGAATTCTGTGGATCCTAAAATTGACATTCACTCTTAGCTGACTTTTGAAACAGTTCCATAGGTGCTCAGGTGATTTCTTTTGTTGATAAGTGAGGTCATTGGCATTTAAACATTATTGGGATTTCCCAAACGTTTGAGGTAACAAAGTAATGTGACGACGTCAAGAAGAAAGGAAACACAAACACAGAGTTAAATGTTATAAAAAAACTGTATTTACAAAAAAGGAAAAGAAAGGTGTTGCAAACAATTGGGTTTGCGGGAAACTTATCTCACAGATATGTCCGTTTATCAATTAAATCTTTCCTGTGTCCTTAGTTGGTATGAAAGAGAAACGGTGCGGCCTTGGTCTGTGCTGCTATTAGGGCTTTGGACTCCTCGTGCGTCCCATATTTCTGGTAGCGGAGAGCTGGCGAAATGGATGTACTCGCAATCAGGTCCCAACCGCAAAGAGGCCGAAAGTTCAAAGGGGCCGCGCAAATAGGGGTCGGGGAGGAAACTAGAATGGCAGCCCGTGATTGGTTGTTTTTCATCCAATCACAGGGCACCACACTAGTGACTCCGTAATAATTCCAATAACGTCTTAGGTCTTGGTCCCCTATATCATGGAAAATTTTCCTGGCCCATTTTTGTTTTGTCAATTATTTCTTCATTTCTTTTATGTATAGATTCATTTTATGTTTAAAAAACGTCATGGCTTCGCTTAGATCTGGGTCAGATCAGTTCATCGTTGGCAGAATCTTATTTTTAAAAAATTATTCCCAGCGTTTGTCATTTCTTATTTTCTATCAAGAGTGTTACATTTAAGGGATATGAATGATGAAAGAATGCCTACTCACAGTTTGCAATATGGCGTGTATCATTCTACTACATGTTGTGTCGTGTGCTGTTTTATTTATTTATTTTATCATTTGGTGCTGTTCATCTATTATTTTTTGTTCTGCAATGACATTTAAACGTCTTCCTTATGAAAACCTATTCTTATAATCACTGAGTCATTTTGAGGTCTGCTGACCGCACTGAAAAACCCTTAGTTCGTTTCACACCTTTTTGCTAAGTACACATACTGGCATATTCACTGGATTAAAAACAACTTACAGTGAGGTGTGAAAATTGACCATTTTAGAATCAGAAGAAACAGTGACAATGCACTCAGCTGACCTTTAAAGAAAATGCGCTGATTTTACCAAATTGGTCTACCATTCAAAAAATTATTCATGCTCAATTTTCAATATATATTTTATTTATTCATTGACCAAAAAACGACATCAAGTAAAAAAATTATTATTAACAATAAGATTGTCTGTAGGCACCCCCAAACCATTGTGTAGAACGCCATCATTATACACATTAAGTAGTGACGTCAATCATTTCGTGTGTTTACTTATAGTTTGGGTTAATTTCCATAGAAGATCATTTATGCAGAAACTTATGAATAAATAAAATGTACGATAAAAAAATGGATGAAAAACAATATAAGACTTACCTTTTATAAAACAAACTGATTTTTAATAACGAACTATACTGACAATAAAATTAATTTTAACCTGTTCTGTTGATACGAGGGGCGTGCAATAAGTAATGCCCCTGACCCACCTCCAGTTGTCTGATCTAGCTGAAATTTTGCATGTGCAATGATTTATATCTCTATGGGTTATATGGCAAATTACAGCTCTGAGGTCATTGTGGTTTCTGTTTTACAGGTGTTTGAACAGAGTCAGGTGTGAAATGGAGCCTGGTGAAAGTCGAGCAGTAATCCGGTTTTTGTATTTGAAAGGACGCACACCAACACCACAGGAGACTTTTGATGAAATGAAAGAAACTTATGGTGATAATGCCCCATCATATGACCTTGTAAAATCTGGCATCATGAATTTAAACATGTCCAGAAGTCTGTGGAAACAGCTCCCAGACCTGGTCGCTCCCTTCTGCTATTGATGAGGCATTTGTCCATCAAGTTGAGGCTGCCATTTTGGAAGATCGGTGCATTACTATTCGCCAAATAGCCCAAGATGTCAAGATTAGTACAAGGTCGGTGGAAACTATCATTCATGACCATTTGCATATGCATAAGGTGTCTGCCAGATGGATTCCCAGGTTGCTCACACCATTCCAGAAGCAAGAACGTGTCGAGTGCTCGAGGATGAATTTGGAGATGTGCCAAAAAGATGAGTCAAAGTTTTTCAAAAGACTGATAACACAGGATGAAACCTGGGTCCATCACTATGATCCAGAGACCAAAGCCCAGTCAATGCAGTGGAAGCACTTGGACTCGCCACCTCCAAAGAAGGCAAGGGTGCAGCCCTCCACTGGCAAGGTCACACTCACAGTCTTCTGGGACCAGGACGGAGTAGTGATGACAGATTTCCTGGCAAAGGGTACCACAATTACAGGAGCCTATTATGCTTCACTTTTGAGGAAGTTAAGGGAAGCTATCAAAATCAAGAGGCGGGGCAAGATCAGCAAAGGTACCCTCCTCCCGCAGGACAACGCTCCAGTCCACAACTCGCATGTCGCCAGATCAGAAGCACGGGTGTGTGGTTATGAAATCCTCCCCCACCCTCCCTACTCTCCTGACCTTGCACCCTCTGACTTTCACCTCTTCCCAGCCATGAAGTTGTTTTTGAAAGGAAAACGTTTCCCAGATGATGCAGCCTTGATTTCTGAAGTCACGTCGTGGTTGGAGGACCAACCTGGGGTGTTCTACAAAAACGTCTCCAGAGCTGTATCAAATGATGGGAGAAATGCATAACTCTGGGTGGTTCCTATATAGAGAAAGACTAATAATTGTGCCAAGTTTCGTTGCTCTACTGCTATGGGAAGTGGGTCAGGGGCATTACTTATTGCACGCCCCTCGTACATGTATTTAAAGATAATATCGCTTACAGACATCCATACTTTTTTGGAAAATGGCATAAATTTTGATTATCACCTCTGTCATTATGAATAATCAAATCCAAACGATTTTTTTTAGTCAATTTTGGTTTTGTCAAGAGTCATATATTCTATTATATGAATATATTTTTTATTATTGGAAACCTGTTATATAAAAAAATCTATTTAAACTTCATATCGCATAATATTTGAATTTAATGTCATTTAAAGATTTTTAAAAGTAATTATTTTTTTAGAATTCTGTTCTTTTTTTTTGTTGCAATTCAAATAATTATATTACAGAGGGGGAAAAAATCAAACAAAATTGTTTTTTTTAGTCTTTATTTTATGTCCAATTTTATTTACAACTTTAAGCTAAGTGAAAAAAATAACAGGATTATATATATTTATATATATATATATAGATAAATAACTATTATCCAACAGTCGTCGGGACGAAGGAGGTTGGTTAAAGGAGAAAGAAAGAGCAAAGTCTTCAGTATATTGACGTGTTGTAGCTCATGTGCGTGTGTTGTGTGTGTGTTTGTGTGTGTGTGTGTGTGTGTGTGTGTGTGTGTGTGTGTGTGTCAGTGTATCGACGAGAGTAGTTTTGTAGTATGATAAAGAAAGTTCATTCGGGTACCACACATGGAAACAAATGCAAGTTAGAAGGTCGCCATGTTAGCTTGTTGTATTCACATTCGGTCTGGAGTCAAAGGCCCAGGTGAAGTCTGCTGCTCAGCAGAGCCAGAACGAAAGAGGAGTAAGAGTTTCAGATTTTGCCTTTTATGTACTCAGTCACGTGATTGAGAGCTGACTTGTGATTGGGCAGGCCAGGGAGAAAATGGATTTTAAATCCCGAGCCGCAAAAATTAGCTCCTGACTGTGATTGTAGCAAATTTCGGCTACTGCAATCTATTCCTTGCTTCCTTTCTTTCAGCTCATTTGATTCAGTTTAGTGATTGCCATGAATTCGCCGTTTTGATATCTCATTGTAACATAGCACCCCTATTCCAATGTCTTCTTTCAATTAACTGCAGGTTTGTGGGACTTTCTTTCTAACTGTTTTCCTCCTACCTACAGCCATGTTCTTTTCAAGACTAGACCAATAAGTATCTCCTGTCTTTATGACAATCATCTTTCCTTATTGTTAGCTCCTGACATCAAGTGGCTTCACATCTTGTCTCGGGCAATTTCCATGAAATAAAAAGCATTATTTGCTTGTGTTTTGGCAGTGAGAGAGTGTATGCACAGTCAGTGAGCAGCATGTATGTGTGTTGCTATGCGTACAATCTGTGAACGTCTCTCATCACGTGTTACTTGTTCCAACCGAGATGCTGAGAATATTTTAGAAACTTTCTCAAACATGTTGATTCTGAAAGAAAAAAAATTTAAAGAAAATCTGCGTTTAGGTTTTATATTATGCAAAAAATTAAAAGGTGAACGTTCTTAAAGTTTGTGGAAATTTTATTTCTGCCGGTTTCTTCTTTTTTTTCTTAATCTTCTTTCTTACCCCTCCCCCTCTCTGATTTATTCTATTTCCTCCTCTTTAACAACATGTGATCCCGTTGCGCTCGCTGATTGGACGAGCCACTTATTTTCTTGCTCAATGGTGAAAAATTTGAAGTAACAGACAGTTGCTAAAAAGATGTCTTAGTGTAAAGACGTGTTTAAATATGTCTAAGCTACCTGGCATATTTGCTGAGATCAAATAAAAGGCAAAGAAAAGAGACCAGAAATCTTATCGGGGACACTCAACGACTCTGTCTTAACTAAGCCATAAAAATTAAGTGTAAATTCAAGTAATGGGTGAGAGATGTGAATCTATATATTAATACGATAGCGTGTGCGTTATTTTCTGTGTCACACTTACATTCGGGTCATTTAATTGTTATGTACTTCCATTTCTTGTCATAAATAATTTTTACCAAGAATTCTTCATGAGTTTTGGTTTCAGCTTCAATTATAACTGATGGCACTCCAGTAATGTATTTTTTTTAATAAATAATTTTATCGAGAATTCTTCATAAGTTTTGGTTTCGGTTATGGCTGAAGGAACTCAAATTATATATATATATATATATATATATATATATATATATATATATATATACATACATATTCCATAAGTTTTTATTTCGGTTTCGATTCAAGCTAATGCACCCAAGTCATATGGATATATATTTTTTTTATTTTTGAAATCGCAACTTTATAACATATAAAAATCAATAGAACATTAACTTTTTAATAATATATACGAAATCTGCAAGAATTAAAATATCATATTTAAGCGTATTTTTCGACCGGGCTTTTTCAGGCGTTCATGCTAGCTTAGATAAATACTTTTGTAATTTTAACAAAAAAGCTACAACATTATCAGAGCATCTCCATTTACACTGAACATCTAAAGAATGCCAACATCAATACATAATGCATATGGATGAGTCCACAGGTCCTACTAGTATTTTAATTATCTCGAAAAGGATAATTATGGACCAAGAATTGAAAATTCATTTCCAGAAGTTTTTCTAAACTACCTGAAAAAAAAAAAAACGATTGAAATTCTGCTGGAATCTGGCAATTTATCCTTTTTAATTTGTGGGAACATGATGAGAATTAGCAGTGAACCGGATGTTAACGCATCCACCATGAGAGACAAAATGAAAAATCGTCTTTTGCACATGGCTCCACGCATCGCTTCCGCTTGAGAAGAAAAAAAATAAGATAACCACAAAATAATTATTAACCAATGGCAGAGCTCCGCACCTAAAATAAACACCTCAAATATCACAGTCACTGGGAGCCGGTTTTCCACTATAAAAGCGAGGGATCTGAGGGAACCGAGGAGGAGGAAGAGGAGATTCGCCCTGCTGCGTCAGTGAACGCACGGACAGATTCTCCCACCCGACCTAAAGAGATGAAGAAGAAAAAGAAATAAGGCACCAGTGAACTGAAGCTGACTACGCTCTCATGTTATGGGCCAAACGCCTTCAATTCTAAACAATGCCTAATTCACACAAACCAAAGAAGAGAGGAGGAAAAGGAAGACGAAGACGCCGGGCTACTAGCTGCTGAAAAAGTCACTTGCTTTCCAGTTACAAGCCAGGACACGCATCACCGACAGCAGGATGATCAGTCTACCCTAACCCTCTCCCTCGTCCAAAAGATAAGTTACATTTTAGAACATTCATTCCTTGTCAATTCATACTTACCTACAAACAGTATACGAACATTCATTCCTTGTCAATTCATACATACTTACAAACATTTTACGAACATTCATTCCTTGTCAATTCATACATACCTACAAACATTTTACAAACATTCATCTCCTTTGTTAAATCCCTTTTTTATAAATACCGAGGCCATAAATTCACTTGGAGCAAAGACTATTTGAAATACGTGAAGAATTGTTCACTTGTTGTTCGCACCTATAAGTGAAAGGAATATTAGGTCCATTTGGTTAATTTTCTTCTTTAGTAGATGAATTGATGAATGTACTCAATCAATCAATTCTTAATCATGAGAGAATTTCTGCAAAGAAGTTAAATGAAAACAGGAAGTGCTAAAACATGTTTTAAAAAGAAAAGCAATATTTCTTTAAAAAGTATGATGAAAATACGATTCAAAGGAGGATACTTTTATGAACACCTTGGCCTTCGGACACGGATTGATGCTTCACTTGAGTTAATTAGTCCTTGTGTTGTGTGAATGTAGGGGAAACCCTTCATACTGAGACAATTACTATTTATTTGAATACTGCCAGAGTACCAACTTCTTGAGGGGGGCTGGTTTTCCCCTACATTAAAAAACGCCCTTGTGTCTAATTTGCTTTCGTGGGGAAGCAAATTTTTTTTTTTTTTTACACGCTGGTCACCACTTATCAAGGCCAGGAAGCCACTTAGGAATAAGGGTTATTGCAAGTACAGTACGTTAGTGTGGAGATTTAATGAAGTGTTTACTTAAGGGGCGGCTCATTAGGAATTTGTTTACGTTGGACTTGAAGACATCCAGGTTGTAGTCAGGTGGGAAACAGGCAGACGGAACAGAGTTCCACAGGCGTGCAATAAATAAAACAAAGGCCATTTCTAAAAAAGAGTATTTAATTTGAACACTGAATGTTTTGCCATCTAGTAAGTTAACTCTCTCTCTCTCTCTCTCTCTCTCTCTCTCTCTCTCTCTTCGAAAACTATTACTCTATAAAGATTAATTCCTTATAAGCTTGATTGACTTATCTTGGCAGCCTGCAAGTTACTAAACTCGTTTCTCGGTTCATTTTCTCGGTTCATCCCCTCAATAAAAAAATTATCTTTCCCAAGTTGGTCTCTTTTTTTTCTTCTTCTTTTCTTCCTTGTGTGTTTCTTTATTTTTACCAAATTTATCAAGTTAATATGCTATGCGGAAATGCCCTTCATCGGACATATCGAAAATAATTTCTGCAAGCTGTGATTGATTGAAAGGAAAAACTACTGATTTATGATTTTTTTTTCCAATAGTCAATAATTAAAAACAACATTCACTAGCTGCTGCATAATACTCACACTAACTAGTCAATAGGTCATAGAAAAATAGTTACGTCCTATAAACTTAGTGGTTGTCTATTTGGAAGAGTTACCTCACTGATGACTTTTCTGAATAGACAGTCACTATATTGTTACCTAAAGCAGCCATCTTGCTAATGTTTTCAGTTAAACATCTTCCTTATATACAAAATGGAGCTAGCAAACACTCAGAATAGATCCAATGTTTCTTTGTTGTTGTTTTTTACAAAGGAGTCACCAATTTTCAAGGCCCAGGGGTCACTCAAAAATAAGGATTAATGAGTATACAATAGTCAATGGGACTATATCGTAGTAATCGTTCGTAGTGGAAATTCGATAAATTGGATTACTTAAGGGGATGGCTCATTAAAAACTTGTTCCCGCAGGACTTGAAAACGAACATATTGTAGTCAGCAGGAAAGCAGAAAAACAGAACAGAGTTTCACAAGCATGCAGTTCTAAGAAAGAAGCTTTGTTCATGGAATCTATATTTAAGTTTAGACATAGATAAAGAGTAAAGGAAATTATTGATAGTGGTTCTAGCTAGACAAGTATTTTTCGTGAAAGTTTGGTGTGGAGGGACCATATATTGGAGCTTAGATGAGCACTTGCCATGAAAATAACGATAAAGCAGAGACAGGCTCACAACGTTTCTTCTGTGGGAAAGAGGTTGCAGGGAAGAAAAAAGGACCCCCCACTAAACAACAAAGTATATTTTGAACTCTGTCAAGGCAGGATAAGATGGTTCTACCCATGTATGGCAACAGTACTCCATCATTATATGTACTTGACTCTTATACAGGCAGAGAATTGCATCAGCAGTGAAATATCTACTGGAGCAGTAGAATGATCCCACCATGTTTCCAGCAACTTTGGCAACAGATTTGATGTACGTGTTCCATTTCAGATCAGGAGTAAATGTTAGACCCAGATGCTTTTCAAAACATGGAGCCTCCTCAATACGAGAGCCATTCATTTCAATTGATGCCAGACAGGGATCAGAGTGTGGGTGATGTAAAGATAGAAGCCTGGTTTTAGATGCAATAAAATTAACCAGCCACCTCTTTCCCCATTACACCATGTATTCAAGATCAGAGAAGAGAAAATCAGAGTGAATTTGGTCATTTACGGCCTTTATGATTCTAGTTAATGAGATAGTCCATACAGGGGTTTCCAAACTATGATCTGTGGACCAGATCTGGCCTGCCAAAGTTCTTAATCCGGTCTGCAGAGCTCTTATGGAAGACATGAAAATATCTATGAAAAAATTTTTTAAATAGAAATGTGTGCAAATAGAATCGTGGTTTTTAAAGAAAAATCATTAGTTAGTTCAGAAAATGATTAAAAGAATGGGTTTTGGAGAACAAGTTTCACTAAAAAAGCTAATAATCAAAACAGTATAAAATATGTCCAGGTGATTTTTTTTATTTTGGCCAAAAAGATAAGCAATATGCCCCCCCCCACGAAAACTTTGGAGACCCACGCTCTCTATTATTTTATTCTTGATCATAATGCGGGTCACAATCCTGTAGGTGAGGACAGCTGATGGTCTACTTATATTGCATGTCTGATATTCTGCACAACCACTTGTCCAGCACCCCTCACTCACCCTAACTGAAACTTTTAAATTAAATAAAATGAAATGACAGCTCAAGCAAAGGTTACGTTTAAACCAGGACCAAACTCAAAGAAAATCAACCTACCTCCTCCCTTGAAATTTGCATTTACGAATATCCGCAGGCTTAGAACTAACTTAGATGATGTTGAATCATTTCTCCTTGTAAACACCCTGGATATCTTAGCATTAAGTGAAACTAACCTACACTCCTCCATTCCCTCTAAGCACTTTAACATGCCTGGTTATCTCCCAATCTGCTGTAAGGATTCCGACAAACATATGCATGGGCTTGGAGTCTATATTCGTAACACTCTCCCCCTGACTAGAGAAACAAAACTAGAATCGGACGACCAGGCGTTTATGTGCTTCAGGCTAAACATGCAACATAATATTATCTTGTATTTTCTCTACCGCTCTCTCTCAACCCAGGACTATACCCTAATAAACAAAGTCTCTGACAGCATAGATACAGCACTCTCCTTCACTACTAGCACACAAGTACATGTATTTGGTGACTTCAATGTCCACCACAGTAACTGGCTTGGATTCTCTAATTACACAGAGGTAGCTGGTAGCACAACACATAGCTTCTCTATATCTCATTCCCTATCTCAGATGTTTACATTTGCGACACATTTTCCAGACCAGCAAGATCAACATGCCTCACTTCTAGATCTATTTCTGACAATAGTTCCTGATGATTGTTAAACAAATGCCCACAGCCCACTTGGGAATGCTGATCATGCTGTGATAATGGCAGAAATTACCCTAAATTTTCACTCTAAAACTAAAGACCTACTACTCAAAACAACGAGGTATTACAAAAAGGCTGATTGGGAAGCCATCAGGGAACTCATCAGAAATGCCCCATGGCAAAACATCTTTACTCTTCCAGCGGAACAGTGTGCAAATGAGACCACTGAATGGTTCAAAACTGCAATTGAAGCACATGTTCCCGCATGAAAATTCTATAGCAAGCGCCACTCTCCCCAATGGCTTACTTCTGCTTGTGGAGCTGCCATTTGTCAAAGGCAGCATGCGTTCCGCAGATTCAACCGACATAAGTCCACTTCAAACAGACAGAAGTATATAAAAGATAGAAGTAATTGTAAAAGAGTAATTGCGACAGCTAAGACAGATGACACTGAAACCACCAGAAAACGCATTGAAGCACAGAAATTAGGAACCCGTGATTTTTGGAAAATCTACAATAGTGTAGTAAATAACGGGCAGTCAACGATTCCCCCACTATCAAACGGTCACGAGGTTGCTTGCACGGCAACCAACATGGCTAATCTGCTTGCCAGTCAGTTTGCCTCAAACTCCATACTGGACCTGGCACACCACTCCCTCCCAACTTTTCTTTGCAGACATTACACTAGATGATTTGAAAATCGCTCCTTCTCAGGTACACGGTACCATAAAAAACCTAGACACCTCAAAAGCATGTGGACCCGATCTCATCCCGGCTGTGCTATTAAAAAAATGCTCTGCTGAAGTTGCTCCAGTTCTCTCCAAACTTTACAATAAATGCCTTAACGAATCTTGCTTTCCCGACTGCTGGAAAACCGCTTCTGTGGTACCAGTCTTCAAGAATTCTGGTGAAAAAACTGACCCATTAAATTATCGCCCCGTTAGCCTCCTCCCGCTTTTCACCAAAATATTTGAGTCCTTAATTAATCAAGCCCTAGTCCAACACCTAACAGCCGCTAAACTCCTGACCGACAAACAATATGGGTTCAGGCAAGCCTGTTCAACAGCAGATATCTTAACTGTAATCTCTGAACGTATATACCGTTCACTGGACAACACAGGGGAGGGTAGAGCGGTAGCCCTCGATATATCTAAGGCTTTTGACACAGTATAGCATGATGGTCTCCTAAGGAAAATTAGATCATATGGTATCACTGGAAGAATACATAATGGTCGTACATCTAAACAATATGATATAAATGCGGACATATCCTTAGAAAAATCCAAATTGTCCTCGATGGTCGTACATCTAAACAATATGATATAAATGCGGACATACCTCAGGGGTCTATCCTTGAACCTTTATTATTCCTGATATTCATAAATGACCGCCCCGATAAAATTGTTTCGGAGATGGGTATATTTACTGATGACACCATTCTCTATAACAGGCACGACGGGAAAACAAATGAACACATATCTAAGAAAATGGCAGAAACACTAGAGGATGACCTCGAATCTGTAGTGGAATGGGGACAAAAATGGATGGTCACATTCAATGCTGCCAAGACTAAGCTTGTTTCCTTCAATAACTACAAGAAACCTTCTCTACCACTAAAAGCAATGGCCAAGAATACATTACCCGAAAGTACTTCCTTTAAACTCCTTGGCCTAACGTTTACATGGAACATGAACTAGAATAGATACATTGAGAGCATTGCCAAGGCTGCTGCAAAGAAGGTGGGCTCTCTCTACCATGCTAAAAAATTACTTACACCTGAAAGTATCCTGTACCTCTATAAGGCCACCATTCGCCCATGTATGGAGTACTGTTGTCACATTTGGGCTAGTGCATCTGCTACTTGTCTCTCACTCCTGGACAGGGTTCAAAAGAAAGTCGCCAACCTGATAGGTTCTGAACTGTCATCTAGGCTTTAGTCTCTGTCCCATTGACGAAATGTTGCATTCCTCTGCCTGTTCTACAAATACTTTAATGGTGAATGCTCTGACGACTACAAGCACTTGTACCTCCTTGACGTGACTACCCCCGACAAACTCAACAAGCAACTAAGTCCCACCTCTTTACAGTAGAGATCCCTAGATGTAAGACAGCCTTTTCCTCCAATAGTTTCTTCCCCAGAACTGCAAGACTTTGTAACTCCCTTCCGGGATTCTGCTTTCCCAACTGTACTGATATGCAGTTCAAGTGTAATGTGAACAAACATCTTGCTATTCATCTCCCTTCATAATACCCCCACAAATTATGTTCTTGATAGTAGCCCCTACTTCAAAGTGGCACTGTGCCTTGTTTGGGGTGAAAATTGATTAAAAAAAAAAATGTGGGTCACAAAATTACTTAGTCTTTCCACATTCTAAGCTATCAGATTCAGTTAAAACTATAGTGATAGTCATCCAGTGGTGAGGCCCTCTTTGGGGGGCTTTTAGGAATGTGGAGTTGTCCATCATTTACCATTGCTCTGAGGTCTATTTTGGGCCTGAGTCCATGCACATGTTAGGACATGTCTGAAGATACTGGCTTGTTGACCAAAAATGCAGCAAATATCACAGGCAGCCAAGGACTGCCTGTGAATTTATATTCACTTATACTTTCTCCTTTGGAGGAAGCCAGTTCAACTCACTTAGGGTGAATGCCATATAACAACAACAACAGTGGTAGTCAAGAATATCTCTTTTTTTTTTTTCTGATTTCTGGTGTCCATTTGAATGAGAATCTGTATGTTTAGTGGGATAGTTGTACCCCAGCTAATCTTTTATCTTATAGAACCCTCGATAAAAAATGACAAACTCCTTTTAACATTGAACCTTTGCAGTGGTGGAGCTCGAAGTTCTTGAGTCAGGTCCACGTCGGACTGTCGGTGCTGGGCGAGGAGGAAAGGAAGGTGTGTCTTCGCTCGCGGCTCTGTGCTGACTGTTGGATGTCCCCTGCACTCTTTTTGAGGACAGTAGGATCAATGCGCCCTGCCTGTCGATTGGCCAGTCTATGGCCAAAGAACTTACAGGGAAGCATTGATCCGCCAGAGAGTATAGTTCATTAGGGGGGGTCGCTACATATGTCAACTTGATTATGCCATATATATTGAACGCTTGCAATCAAACTGATAAACATTTGGTAATGTTTATACATTGAAAATTTGGTTCCTGGAGAAAGTTCAAGAGGCTTCTACCAATCCTTACATCTAGACACATTTCACTGAAGATTTTGGAGCAAAATCTGTTATAGTCAAGATCAGGGTTTCCTAAAGTGAGCCCCACAGAGTGAGGCTGAAGGGCTCCGGAAGCCCTTTCTTAAAGAGGACCAAATGTTTTGTATGGAAAAATTAAATGGTTGCAGACATTTAATTATTCATCATTTTTACTGTAAATACATAACTACAGATGTAAAGAGTTTCAAGATGGTTCATTAAAAATAAAATAAAAAAATTAATTTACAAAAAATGCAACAATTTTTGATTAATCAAAAACAAAAAAAAAAATGGTTGTAAACATTATCATTAGTTAGTATTAAAATTTGAAATGAATGTTTTTCATATTCATTTTAGAGATTATCTTGTTAGTGCTCTGTGAAAAACCTTTGCCCTGCTCAGGGGCTCCATGGTGTCATAAAGTTTAGGAAACTCTGGTCAAGATTGTCTGTTGTTTCAGCTCCTGCTGTCCATTTGGCTGGATAACTGGGCATACTCAAGTGGACAAGAAAACCATTCTTAATATAGGGAAAGAAGGAGGGGGGCTTTTGCGATATTTGCTTTTTTTGTGATAGTTTTGTTACTGTGTAACATATGTCAGGTCTCGTAGCAGTCATTAAGTATATAAGGCTTCTCTCGGTATAGTTTATCATCAATTATTTCAGATTCTGTATCTATATTTTTATTGATATCATTTCCAACCAGCATTGAGTGTTTCTTGCATTCCAAACTCTAATAGGATTTTATCAATTGATAATTTATCGATTGATTCATTTTAATAATTCCTTTTTCAGGAGTAAACTGTATGCCCAGAAACCATGATATCTTGCCAAGACTGGTCATTTTGAATTTTTTTTATTTAATCTGTTCTTAACATCGGTTAACATTATGTCACAATTTGATGCGATTAAAATATCATCGACCCATAAAACTATAATCCGTAGTTTATTGTCTTTATTTTGAGTATACAAACAGGAGTCCACTGGGCATTGTTTGAATTGTTGTTCATATAATCATGAAATACTCTATTCCAGCATCAACTGCTCTGCCTCAGACGTACCGTGATCTGCTAAGCCTCCACACGCAACTTTTATTTTTCATTATGAATCCCTCTCAAGGGTTAATATAAATTTCACAGTCTATTGGGCATTTAAATAAGCATTTTTTTTTTTTTTACATCTATTTGATAGATATTAAGGTTATATTGCCATACGATTTGCAACAAAATTTTGATTGTTAGATTTGTAGTCGGTGAAAACGTAGAAAAATATTCTATACCGTAAATCTGAAAGTACCTTTTAGCAACTAATCTTGCCTTGTACTGTTCAATGCCTGACACTGTAGTCTTTTTTTTTTGTTGTAAAGTCCCAAGAAATGACATGTTTATTATTTGGCACTACCGAATAAGTATTATTTTCTCTTAAAGTATCTATTTTGCTTTTCATTGTTATTTTCCATTGCTGACAATGTTCTGAACTAATTGCTTCGTTAAAGCATATTTTGGCATATTATCCATGGAGTAGCAATACTCCACTTGATAATCTTCCAAATTGTCGACCACAAAAGCATTGGGTTATCTTCTACTTATTTTGGGGTAATGTCCTGATGAATTTTCGACTTTAACATCAGTGGGGACTGCCAAAACAATTTGAAAAAAAAAAAAAAAAAAAAAAAAGGAACACATCTGTGACGTCAGACTTGTGTTAACTATGGAAAAGCAGAAGCAACTTCATAATTTTTTAAAACCTTTGTTTATCTTCTTCAAACTGAAATTAATAATTAATCTTTGTTATAATTAATTAATAATATTATAAACATTCGTATATTAAATATCAAATACGGTTTTACGAGTGTTTGTTTGGTTAATCACCGGCTTCCATACTTTTGTTCAGTAAAAAGAGACAAACAAAATATGAGGGGGGTATATAAAATGTCTAATGTTTGTGCAATAATATTTTTAAATCGGTTTTAATTTGACGATAAAATAGCTGGCAAGAGTCATGTTTATATTAAAACTTAATATTTTAAAAACTTTTAAACACAATTAATTAAAAATCTATGTTGTAATGGAACATTTTGAAATAATGGAATTTTAATCGTTTTAATCTTTTAAAAATTAATTCATTTTTAGGAAGTTTCTTTTTCTTGGCAATTCAACTGGTTATAGTATATATTAATTAGAAAAAACGCTATTTAAATAAAAATCTTAATATTAAATTTATATATTTTTTTAAATTGCAAATTCAAGGTAAGTTTTTGATCAATAAGTGTATTTAAATTTTTTAAAAATAAATATTTTTTACTTATTTGAACTCTTATGTTTCATAATAAATAGAAATTTCGATAGATTTAAATATATTTTGTTCAAATTTTGAAAAAATAAATAGGGGGGGGGGGGCGGACACGCACTAAAAAAATATTTCCCCTCGTATATTTACGGAAACTGCATTTTATATGTAATTTCATAATAAAATGGATAAGTATCGCAAATTTCACGAAAATCTGACTATTAGTTGATTTTTGCTAGATTTATTAAACGCGGGTATGTTTTCACGTTCGGAATGCCTACTACATGGGAACATTATTTTAAAGCGTCAATTATGTAAACACGATTTTCGTCTCGCAATTTCATTATTTTTGTTTGATGAAAAAAATTTTTTTAAATCATTACTAGTTTATTTTGTCCTTCTTCTTCTAAATGGTACAAAAGTTATATTGATAATATTAATTTATAATAAAGTTACATCGTTTTACATATAGCGGGGGCGGGGTAATTCTGTGGTGAATTTTGGAGATGCCTAAACATCAGCAGCATCGCTGTCATCATTATTAATACTCCTCTCTTCGTCAAAGGCGACTTTACGGTCGTTGTTTTATGAATTTGAAGTAATATTAATTCATTCTCTTTGTATGATGGATTTTCATTATTGAAATTAAACGTGTCTGTGAATTTTACATATCGGATTCTTTTTATTTTATTTTTCTCTGGAAATATACTAAGTAGGCTGGGCTGTTTTTATTGTACCCAAGGAATATACCATGGCCGATTTTAATATTTAATTTAAATGCAAAGCAAATTGAACCAAATACATGAATTCTGCTTAAATTTGGTTTTATACCACAGAAATCTTCATATGGGATTCTAGATAGTCTTTTGTTAAAGGACCGGTTGCGTATATATGCAGCAGCAGCAGCAGTCATAAGTGCATACATCCAGAGGTTTTTGCGGAGTTTTAATTTGGCATTTAAAAAAAGTGTCCGCTATGATCTTTCTGCAGTTCCGTTTTGGTGAGGTGAATTTGGGGCTGATTTTTCATGTTTGATACGATGGTTAATTAATAAAAATTCAATAGTAGATTCTGTACCATTATCAGAGCGAATACACTTTACTGCACTGTAGGGGGCCATGTCAGCTATTTTTTAGTTACTAGCAAGGTATCATATTTATTCTTTAATAGATCATTATTAAACCGGAATAATCGTCCACAAAAGTTAATGCATGCCTCAAATTTTCTCTGCCTATCAGTTCCATGGAAAAGTTCAAGTCACAATATTGCATCAGTGATAGGATTTTTGTCTGGCATCTTGCTTTGGTACTTTACCATTTTACTTCGTGTAAAAGCGTTGCAGTTTGTCAAGTGTTTTGAAGTTTTTATTTTCATTCCGTCAACCACATTTGGCAAACTTTTGATATCTGGAATACTGCAGTGCCCAAGAATTGTATGCCATGTCTGTAAATCATAGTAGGCAGTTTTTCATGGAACTATGCTGTTTAAATAATATAGTCTTCCATTTTCTTCAATATCCTCTGGAATGAAGTAACTCAAAAATGATATTTTACTACTATTGTTTACAGAATTTTTCATTCCAGCATTTCTTAATTTACTGAAGATAACGTTGGTTTTCTTTTTAATTCATTATTAGCTCCTAGGCATATATCATCTTGGTAACAGACCATAACCTGTTTGATTGCGCTTTAAAATATGGTGCTTGCTGTTTTTTTAGATTCCATATGGAAACCTTTTTTACTTTAGTAACTTATTAGTATATTTATCATTGTTGCTTTTTGCCAATTAGTATTTGGTGATATGTTGTCATCTCTACTATTATATAGAAGGAACCTTGTGTGTGTGGTGTCTGAGTTTGTTTTCTAAAGACTACACAACGCCTGGGCCGATTTTTATGAAATTCCACATAAATGTACTTTATGTATCTGGCAATGTTCTTAGATAAGTTTTGTATTGGATATCTTCAATAAGTATTGATAATCGAAATGAAAGAAGGAACACACGATTTTGACCAACATTACCACCTTATACAGCCTAACATCACAAGTGCATTTGGGAACTTTTGTTACTATACAAGTAGAAAGGCCCAGCATATAAATTTAACAGTAGGTTCTTTGATAAGACAGGGGTGTGTTCAAAATTAATGTTTCTGTTTATAGCACAATTGAACCATGATACTTGACTTTGGCATTTCAAACTTTAATTTCAGCTGTTATATATAAAAATAATTTTATAAAATCAACAGTAGTTCTCTACAGTGGCTACAATATATTCTGAACTACGTGACTGCAGGGAGGTATGTGAATCTCCCTTCTGGTGCTCCGTGATGGGTTCTTAACTAGAGCAGGTGATTAATCGATTTGATTTAAAAATGGGTGATTTAACCAATTTCGATGACAATAAAAACATAGGCGAGTAAAACATTTGTCGAACGTCATTCAATCCTGGGCAACGTCAGGTCTTCCTGCTAGTTAAACCTATTTTTGGAAAAATTAGTGTTGAGGCAAATAATCGGAATTGAGAATCCGAAAAATTTTAGCCTATTTTAGACATTCTTTTATTTAATTTTAACCTTAATTTACCGTTACTAGTACTAATGATAAAAGAATCAATTAACATTCCAACCAGATTTAGATAAAAATGTCACAGATAAAAGCATGAGTAGATAAATAGAAAAAAAAAAAAAATGGCACAATGAAAAATATAGGTGAAAATTTCATGAGTTTATAAAATCACTATTTTTAATCAATCATGCAGAAAAATATTTGCGAAAAAATATAAAAATCTATTTGTTCAAGGCATCCATGTATTTTTACGTTTGTGAAAATATATACACACATTACACAGGATTTTTACAATAATCTGAAAATTATAAGAACCACACCTGTATAACTAGATATTTACAAATTTAAAAAGAATCAGAATTGGTAATTGTACATTCAGTCCTGCCAATAAAACTTCAGTATTAGAGGTATTGTTGCCACATCTGGGCAGGAGCTGCTAAAAAGATCTATTCCTGCCTTGACAGAGTTCAAAATGGACTTCATACCCAAGTAGGAGATGCTCTTTTCTCTTCCCTGCAACCTCTTTCTCACAGAAGAGATATTGCGAGCCTGTCTCTGCTTTATCGTTATTTGCATGGCAAGTGCTCGTCTGAGCTCCAATCTATGGTCCCCTCTCGCCAAACATTTATGAGAAACACTATCAAAAATTTCTCCCACTCTTTATCTGTGCCTAAACCTAAACATAGATTCCATGAACAAAGCTTCTTTCTTAGAACTGTACACTTGTGGAACTCTCTTCCGTTTACCTGCTTTCCAGTTGACTACAATATGGTTGTCTTCAAGTCCAACGTAAACAAGTTCTTGATGAGCCGTCCCCCTTAAGTAATCCAATTTACCAAATGTACACTTCTAATGATTACTATGATATTGTCCCATTGACTACTGGACACTCTTAAACTCTTATCCTCGAGTGGCCTCTGGGCCTTGATAAGTGGTGATTCCTTTGTTAAAAAAAAAATGTACGAATCCAAGAAAACGTTATAACTGGCGTCTATTTTATAATCTTCATATATACGCCTGTCTCAAAGGTATGCTAACTCAATATACATATTTCATAATCTTCACATATACGCATGTCTCAAATGTATGTTAACTCAATATACATATTTTATAATCTTCACATATACGCCTGTCTCAAAGGTATGCTAACTCAATATACATATTTTATAATCTTCACATATACGCCTGTCTCAAATGTATGCTAACTCAATATACATATTTTATAATCTTCACATATACGCATGTCTCAAATGTATGCTAACTCAATATACATATTTCGTAATCTTCACATATATGCCTGTCTCAAATGTATGCTAACCCAATATACATATTTTATAATCTTCACATATACGCATGTCTCAAATGTATGCTAACTCAATATACATATTTCATAATCTTCACATATACGCCTGTCTCAAATGTATGTTAACTCAATATACATATTTTATAATCTTCACATATACGCCTGTCTCAAAGGTATGCTAACTCAATATACATATTTTATAATCTTCACATATACGCATGTCTCAAATGTATGTTAACTCAATATACATATTTTATAATCTTCACATATACGCCTGTCTCAAAGGTATGCTAACTCAATATACATATTTTATAATCTTCACATATACGCCTGTCTCAAATGTATGCTAACTCAATATACATATTTTATAATCTTCACATATACGCATGTCTCAAATGTATGTTAACTCAATATACATATTTCATAATCTTCACATATATGCCTGTCTCAAATGTATGCTAACTCAATATACATATTTTATAATCTTCACATATACGCATGTCTCAAATGTATGCTAACTCAATATACATATTTCATAATCTTCACATATACGCCTGTCTCAAATGTATGCTAACTCAATATACATATTTTATAATCTTCACATATACGCATGTCTCAAATGTATGCTAACTCAATATACATATTTCATAATCTTCACATATACGCCTGTCTCAAATGTATGCTAACTCAATATACATATTTTATAATCTTCACATATACGCCTGTCTCAAATGTATGCTAACTCAATATACATATTTTATAATCTTCACATATACGCATGTCTCAAATGTATGTTAACTCAATATACATATTTTATAATCTTCACATATACGCATGTCTCAAATGTATGTTAACTCAATATACATATTTTATAATCTTCACATATACGCATGTCTCAAATGTATGCTAACTCAATATACATATTTCATAATCTTCACATATACGCCTGTCTCAAATGTATGCTAACTCAATATACATATTTTATAATCTTCACATATACGCCTGTCTCAAATGTATGCTAACTCAATATACATATTTTATAATCTTCACATATACGCATGTCTCAAATGTATGTTAACTCAATATACATATTTTATAATCTTCACATATACGCATGTCTCAAATGTATGTTAACTCAATATACATATTTTATAATCTTCACATATACGCATGTCTCAAATGTATGTTAACTCAATATACATATTTTATAATCTTCACATATACGCATGTCTCAAATGTATGTTAACTCAATATACATATTTTATAATCTTCACATATACGCATGTCTCAAATGTATGTTAACTCAATATACATATTTTATAATCTTCACATATACGCATGTCTCAAATGTATGTTAACTCAATATACATATTTTATAATCTTCACATATACGCATGTCTCAAATGTATGTTAACTCAATATACATATTTTATAATCTTCACATATACGCATGTCTCAAATGTATGTTAACTCAATATACATATTTTATAATCTTCACATATACGCATGTCTCAAATGTATGTTAACTCAATATACATATTTTATAATCTTCACATATACGCATGTCTCAAATGTATGTTAACTCAATATACATATTTTATAATCTTCACATATACGCATGTCTCAAATGTATGTTAACTCAATATACATATTTTATAATCTTCACATATACGCTTGTCTCAAATGTATGTTAACTCAATATACATATTTTATAATCTTCATATATACGCCTGTCTCAAATGTATGCTAACTCAATATACATATTTTATAATCTTCACATATACACATGTCTCAAAGGTATGTTAAAACTATAATCAGTGATGCCAAATGAGCACTTTTATCGTTAGGGTTGTTAATCTAGGGGGGGGTTACTAGAGTTAACTAGGCTAAAATAAACATATTTTGCAAGAGACAATTTAAGATGCTAAAGCAATCACTCAAATAGCGAAACAATTTTAAGTATATTGACCTCGTGCCAAATGAAATAATGGTAATTGCTGCAGCAGTTAAAAACTGAAGGAAATAATTAAACTAAAAATGAAACAAGTCCCCAAAATAGCTGAAGCAGTTTACAAAAGAAAAAAAAAATACACTAAAGAATAAAATAAAAAAATAAATTAGCAATGATAATTATTCGGAATTTAAATTAATAAAAAAAAGTACACTAATCAATTAATGTTAATCAAGCTAAAAGAAGTGAATTAACAAACTAAAAATGAAACAAGTCCTAGAAATTGCGGAAGAAGTTTAGTAAAAAAATTTTTTTCCAATATCAACAAATTCATATTTTATTTCGAAATTATTAGCCAATTGATATTGTGAAATAAAATCAAATCAGCTTACGATTTTGAAATAAAGTACTAATGCATAATTAAGCAATTTACGCTTCTGCCTCTCCTTCTCCAAAATATCCCAGGACTAATTCTATTGTGTAGTTGTGTAGCGAGCTACTACTACGATGCTATGCTGTATTCTCACCTTAGTTCTCTCCTTCTCCCTACTCTTTTCTCTTTTCCTTCCTTTCTTCTTATATGTCATCAGAGGTTCCAGCCAATGAAAAGCGAGAACTGTGTACGTGGGGCATTCAAGTGAAGAAAACGTTCTTACTTCAACGACGACTAGAGACAGCATCACACGCCACTCCTTAGCTTCCGTAAGGTAGCGAAAAGGAAACATTGAACATTAAACAAAGACTCTACAAAATGCACTGTCTCTTCTTTGTAACCCGAATTTCGGGAACACATATATATACAGATATATAAAAACCACTTAATTCATTGCAAAGTCGCGTTACACATCCTCATTATTATTTGGAGACAATGTCTTCTTTAATCAGCATTCTTTTCAATTTCAGCGCACCAGTTCTCTCTGGTATCGGAGGCGCCCCGAAGTGGGGGGGCCTACCGAAATGGTGACCCTAGTTAATACCCCTTGTTAATGTATGGTAATATACCATAGTTGCTTGTGGATATGATAGTGCACTACTTCAGCAATTTCTGGGACCAATTTTATTCGGCATGTTTGATTTTAATTTAGTATTTGTTTTTAGATAAAAATAATAATTTAAAAAAAAAATCATTTTTTATTCTGTTGTCTCCTGTGGAGACAATGTTTTTTTTTTTTTTAATTATTTATCAAACCTTAAGTGAAGCAGTGGAAAATAATTTAATTTTCTTTCATAGTGTATATTAGTTTTCTCTTGAGGTTTTGTTGAGTTTTGCCAAATTCCGCGACCATAATTAAGCTGGTCTGGTGAAGTACTATACATTTTAAGAAAATGTGTTTCCTCTCACTTTGTTTCATTTTACTTCAGTCAAAGTTTTCAGAAATCAAGCACCCCCCACACTTTCCTGGGGGTAACACTTGATCTCTATAGAAGACACATAAATATTAAAATGTTCCGTTAAAGTTCTCTCTAATCTCTCAAACACTGAGTTAGTCAAGAAGTTGAGAATATTATTTTCCTCTCCTCAGTAAAACATTTTAAAATGTTATATCTTTCTTTTTGGTCGCTTGGTCTTACTGGATTCAAGTTTGGTGGAGTATCTAGCTTTGTGCTGTTACTATAGACAACATCAGTTAGAGAAGATGCACCATCTACTATATAAATCTCACCTGTCTGTTTAAATGTATGCATGTATAGCTGCCTAAAACTTTCGACAGAGGCGACGGATTTTCACGAGATCAGTATCGTTTTAAAGCTCGACCCCTCGGACGACAAATATAAAATAATTGGCTAAAAACATTAACCCCTTCATCCTCAACTGGGCATTTTTCTACAAGGAGGGGTCGCTTTTTTCGCCAATATTTTCGAAAGTCATCCCCTCTTTTTATTGACTAGCCTTAATTTAAACCTTCGCCACTTCCGGTTTGGCGATGGACGCAACAGCAAAGACGTCACGTTTTTTTTTTTCATGTTCCCTTTTTCCTTCACAGTACAGTTTCAAGCCTGCCTGCCTGCTACCACTTTTTTTTTCCTCAACACACACCTCCAAACACCTGGGCAACGCCGTGCACTCAGGCTAGTTCCTCATAAAAGTCAGTGTGGGTTAGCCATACTGAGGAGATCATTTGGGCTATGAATACTATGTTTTTTTTTAAATATTTAGTCAGGGTTTACTTGTATTCTCTTACTAAGCTGTCCTGACAAACCCCTGTACAAAGAGGTCTTAGACACTCGAGGATAGCTTTAATAGATAAAGCGGCTCTCTCCTAGAGCTAGCACTTGATTTCATTAGCAGTTGAATTTATATCCAAATGCTCTTTTATGAACAGGCAATGTTCCCTTTATGTGTATTTTGTTACAGCTTGGTCTTCCAGGTATTTCTAAAGATCAGGTTAGTTGCTCCTACCACAACCGGTATAATACTTCTTTCTTTCAGACACCATGTGGTCTTTAAACTACTCTTGAGGTTCTGATATTTTGTTATCTTTTCCTGTTAGACTCTATTAAGGCCACAATCATTTGAAACAGTGACATCAATAATGAGTGTAGTTCTTTTGGGCTTGTTCTGTATGTCTAACTTATCTGTTCTATATCTGTTCACCTGTATGTCTTCGTCACAGAATACTGTCACCTTTCTGTTTGATGTTATCGGTGATATGCCTAGTAGGCATTAAAGTTCTCTCACAATTTTTATTATTTTACTTTGGTTCGTTTTAAGGGATCAGGGGGCTCGGTTCTGGGGCTAACACTTGATTTCATTAGGATTTGAATTTATATTCAAGGGTTTTTTTAAAGGATAGATGCTGTTCCTTTATGTCTGCTGTCTGTATTTCATGCCAGCTTGGTCTTCCAGGGATTGTTTTCAAGTATTTCTTCAGATTTTGTTTTCATTAAGCAAGTTGCTCCTATCACAACTGATTTCTTTCAGGGACCATGTCGTTTAAATATCATTCTTTAGGTCTGGATATTATGTTATCTTTTCCCATTCAGCTCTATTAATCCTTTGTTTTTCTTAAGATTAGGTCAGCTGCTCCTATCATAACCGATATAATATATCCTTCTTTCAGAGTCCAGGTAATCTTTAAACAGTTTTAGATGTTATTTTCTTTATGGCTTTCTATCTGTATTTTGTGCCAACTTAGTCTTCCAGAGATTGTTTCTAAGTATTTCTTAAGATTTTTTTTTTTCATCAGGCAAGTTGCTTCTATCACAATTAGTATAATGCTGATTTCTTTAAGGGACCATGTCGTTTTTATATCAACTTTTAGGTTCTGATATTTTGTCATCTTTTCTCATACAGCTCTATTAAGACTATTTGGGACTGTGATATCGATGATGAGCGCAGTTCTGGCTTGTTCCATATTACTATATATTGATGGCTGTGTCATTTACGTATTTGCTCACCTGTATGTCTTCGTCATACAACACTGTCACTTTTCCATTTGACGTTATCGGTGATGGTTCATATTCCCAGACGTTCGACGATCTGTTAAGCTGCATCTCTCCACAGGTGGGTTACCACATCTTTTTAAATGCACTTTCCAAGTGAAACGTTTGTCACATTCTTATCGATTTTTTCAACATGGCCATACCATCAATTACTTTTCGTAATATATCTCCATATACCTGCACATGTATTAAATAAACGGTTCTGTTTGAAATTCTATACAGATTCCCAAGTTTGACATAAAGATCCCCGAGTTCAACAATATGCACCTGAAGAAGGTCAGAGGTTACATTGACCAAAACATTGTGACAATAACATCCTAGGTGAGAATAGTTGAAATTTTTAAAAAATCAAGGAGCCCTCTTCTAGGGGTTAGCACTTGCTATTTCAACTGTTCTACATTTATGCTCATCCATTCTTTCAACGTGACCATACCATCACAGTCAACTCTTCCGCACACATCTACTTATACTGTCAATGGATTAAATAAAAGCTTCCATTTGAAATTCTGTACGGATTACCAAGTTTGAAATAAAGAACCCTGAGTTCAACAATATGCACCATGGTGGGTTATCACATCTTTTTAAATGCACTTTCCAAGCGAAACAATTTTAGATGTTATTTTCTTTATGGCTTTATGTCGTTTTTAAAATCATTCTTTAGGTCTTGATATTTTGTTATCTTTTCCCGTTCAGCTCTATTAAGGCCATATTCATTTAGGACAGTGTGTTTGCAGGTGTTTTTTTAAAGACTTATTGTATGAGAAGGACAATCCACAAGCATTACAAGAAAATGGCTTCTCTCCGGTATGAATACGCATGTGAACCGTCAAAGCAGATTTTTGTGAGAATCCAGATCCGCATAATTCACAGGAGAACGGTTTATCACCTGTATGTATTCGCGTGTGTACGTTTAGTTTGTAGCTGCTTGAAAATGAGGATCCGCAAACTGTACAGGAATATGGATTGACACCTGAGTGTTTCAGCATGTGGGTTGTCAGGTTTGCTTTTTGAGCGAAACCCGATCCGCAAACCTCACAGATATACGGTTTCTCTCCTGTGTGTATCCGTCGGTGTTTTGTCAGCGTGAACTTGACAGAAAACGCTAATCCACACATGTCGCATGGAAATGGTTTCTCCCCTGTGTGCACCCGGGTGTGCACCTTCAGTTGCAGCTTATTTGAAAATGTGGCGCTGCAAATTTCACAGCCAAACGGTTTCTCACCCGAGTGTATCCGCAGGTGCGTGCGTAGATTTGACAGCTGCGAGAATGAGGACTCGCATGCCTGGCAGTGAAACGGCTTCTCGTGCGTGTGCGTTTTCTTGTGACTCATCAACGTGAATTTCACAGCGAACGATGCACCGCACACGTCACACACAAATGGTTTCTCGCCCGTGTGTGTTCGCACGTGTTTTGTCAGTGCAGATTCACATGAAAATGTTAATGCACACACTTGACACGGAAAATCTTTCTCTCTGGAGCGTATTTGCATCGGTGTTTTCAGATTTGATTCTTGAGAAATTGAATTTTCACCCACTTCAAGGGAAAACGGTTTTTCTTCTGTTTGTATTTGCATGTTTTTTTTTAAAGTAGGTTCATCGGAAAATACAAATCAGTTATTTATATATGAACCTTCTTTTTACCATACATGCATTTTGTTTTTTAAGACTTTTTAGAAAATAGTTGCATGTTTTTTCTGAAAATAGGTTCATCGCAAAATGTAGAAAGTTTGTCTATGTATGAATCTCCTTTTTCTTTTTTTTACTATACATGCTTTCATCTCGTTTATTTTTTTTTAGACTTTTCAGAAAATAATTCCTATCCTTAATCGTCCTTTGCAATTAAAGTCTTTTGTATTTTTATGCATGAAAGAAAATATTTGCACAATTATACATGATTTTTTTCAACCTGTTTGTTCTATTACCTATATATGAGCCTTCTTTACTGTACATAATCACATATCGTTTTTTAAGACTTTCAGAAAATAATTTATACCGTATTTAGTCAAACTTTTCCACTAATGTCTTTATAAATACTTTCCCATTAATGTCTTTATAAATACTTTCCCACTAATATCTTTATAAATACTTTCCCACTAATGTTTTTATAAATATATTCCCACTAATGTCTTTATAAATACTTTCCCACTAATGTCTTTATAAATACTTTCCCACAAATGTCTTTATAAATATTTTCCCATTAATGTCTTTATAAATACTTTCCCACTAATGTCTTTATAAATATTTTCCCACTAATGTCTTTATAAATATTTTCCCACTAATGTCTTTATAAATACTTTTCCACTAATGTCTTTATAAATACTTTCCCACTAATGTCTTTATAAATACTTTCCCACAAATGTCTTTATAAATATTTTCCCACTAATGTCTTTATAAATATTTTCCCACTAATGTCTTTATAAATACTTTTCCACTAATGTCTTTATTAATACTTTTCCACTTATGTCTTTATAAATACTTTCCCACTAATGTTTTTATAAATACTTTTCCCACTATTGTCTTTATAAATACTTTTCTACTAATGTCTATATAAATATTATCCCACTGTATTTATAAATACTTTCCCCAATGACTTTATAAATATTTTCCCACTAATGTCTTTATAAATACTTTCCCACTAATGTCTTTATAAATACTTTTCCACTAATGTCTTTATAAATACTTTTCCACTAATGTATTCATAAAGACTTTCCCACTAATGTCTTTATAAATACTTCTCCCCTAATGTCTTCATAAATACTTTCCCACTAATGTATTTATAAATATTTTCCCACTAATGTGTTTATAAATACTTTACCACTAATGTCTTTATAAATACTTTCCCACTAATGTCTTTATAAATACTTTTCCACTAATGTCTTTATAAATACTTTCCCATTAATGTCTTTATAAATACTTTCCCACTAATGTCTTTATAAATACTTTTCCACTAGTGTCTTTATAAATACTTTCCCACTATTGTCTTTATAAATACTTTTCCACTAATGTCTTTATAAATACTTTCCCATTAATGTCTTTATAAATACTTTCCCACTAATGTCTTTATAAATACTTTTCCACTAATGTCTTTATAAATACTTTTCCACTAATGTCTTTATAAATACTTTCCCACTAATGTCTTTATAAATACTTTTCCCATTAATGTCTTTATAAATACTTTCCCACTAATGTCTTTATAAATACTTTTCCACTAATGTCTTTATAAATACTTTCCCACTAATGTCTTTACAAATACTTTCCCACTAATGTCTTTATAAATACTTTCCCATTAATGTCTTTATAAATACTTTTCCACTAATGTCTTTATAAATACTTTCCCACTAATGTCTTTATAAATACTTTTCCACTAATGTCTTTATAAATACTTTCCCACTAATGTCTTTATAAATACTTTCCCACTAATGTCTTTATAAATACTTTCCCATTAATGTCTTTATAAATACTTTACCACTGTCTTTATAAATACTTCTCCCCTAATGTCTTTATAAATACTTCCCCACTAATGTCTTTATAAATATTTTCCCACTAATGTCTTTATAAATACTTTCACACCAATGTCTTTATAAATACTTTTCCACTAATGTCTTTATGAATACTTTTCCACTAATGTCTTTATAAATACTTTCCCTCTAATGTCTTTATAAATACTTTCTCACTAATATATTTGTACTTTATAGAGTAACTTTGCAAATACAGATCCATGAATTTCAAATAAATATTTTTAAGATTATATTGCACTTTTCTTTTCATGTTAACTATTCCGAAAACCACATATAAGAAATTAAAATATCTTTGCAACTATTTACTTATTGTTTTTTGTTTTCATACTAAACCTCCATCCAAGCCTTTCTGTTTGTAAAAGCTGATGAGCATATTTATATTAAAAGTTTTTGTTATGTTTTGTATTTTTATTTATTTATACATGAAATTATAACATTATTCGTTCTGCTGTACCATACAATTAAATTCATTACAAATGTACTTGCATATTTATGCAGTAACTGTTTGGAAATATAGATTTATACATTCCAGATGTTTACTTTTGGTTTGTATTGTTTGTATTTTTATATGAAAAACAATATCTGTGCAACTATATATTATTTTTTCAAGGTGAATGTCCATATAAAACTACTCATTAAAAATGTACTTTTTAGTCTGTATTGTCAGATGAACCTTTCTATTTGAATAATAAAAAAAGCAGATGTGGATATTTTAAATGTAAAGGGTTTGTTTTCTTCTGTGGATATATTCTCATTCATTTATAAATATACCATGACTTCCGTTCGCAAATTTGAAGATTGGCATTTCTCCTAATGCGTATCTGCAAATAAAAAGATGATATTAACACAAATTTTTGTGATTTATCACCAAAGTTACAGAATAAACTCACATGAGTTCTAATAATAAACTAATTTTAAATATGAATATTCAATAATAATTTTATTTGGGTTATTCAAATTACTATTTTTATCTTGAATCTTATCATGCAAAACCACATGGCATAATGGATAAAGTAGTAGCTAAAATTCAGTTCCAAGTGACATTCTTTTTAAGATTAAAGGTTCAATTTTCAGTGAGGGTGACACTAAGAATACAATTGTGAATTACTCAAGACTTTTACTCGGCCATGGCTGACAGAACGAGAGCATGCTACTCCTGTGGATTAAATATAAGGTTCCATTTGAAATTTTGTGAAGATTCCCAAGTTCAGCAGACAAAATACACCTGAGGGTCGGAGATTACATGAGTTGAAACATTGTGAAAATAACACTCAAAATGCAACTAGAGTCCAAATAATCCACTTAATACAAGTTATCCTAATCAGAGAAATTCCTACGTGTAAGTATTAATTAATGACAAATATTAGTAATTTTAATTTTTTATTTAAATTGTAACAAACCGTCCTCATATTAGGTTAGTGCAAAAACAATATCGTTTTCTCAAATGTTACTTTTATATATGATTTATGAATTAATTCATTGGTATAAAATATAGCCATGAAGTGCATTTTTCACTTTATCAAATCGTGTTATTTGTTATCGTTTTCAATCTCTCCATTCATTTTTTGCAGGCTTTTCAACAGCATGACCAAATCAAAATCCACACAATTTTCTTGTTCCAGTTCAAACTAGGCTGAAAAGCTGCCGAGACCGCTCGTGATATCAATGATGCATATAGCCCAGGAACCACTAATGAACGTGTGGCACAACAGTGGTTCAAGAAATTTCGCAATGGTGACAAGAGCCTCAAAGATGAAGACAGTCGTGGCTGGCCGACTGTGGTTGACAACAAATATTTGAAAGCCTTAATTGCAAAACCACATAAGGTTGCTGTTGAACTTGAGGTCGACCACTCAACAGTCATTTGCCATTTAAAGCAAATAGAGAAGTAAAAAAAAATTGGATAAATGGATTCCACATGAATTTTTGCACCAACCTAATAACACTAATCAAACGGTTTTCCTTCCATTCAGCATCTTAGATCCTTTCATCATTCATCTGACAACTCATATTTTTTATTAACCTTTATTCTCAACTGACTTTCGGCCTTGATAAATGACGATTTGTAAAAACAACATCTAATATCATTAGTTAATAAGCATAATTCTACTTACTTCATTACATTAAATGTGAGTTTAGTCAGAAAAATTCAAATTTTTTTATTTTCCTATAATGCGCGCGCCATAAACAAATCTTCTCATCTATGACTGACACTGCATGCGCGTAAAAAAGATGGCCACCAAAGAATACAATGCATAATACAACGATTTATATCTCGATAACTAATTATTTCTGTAAAATTTCAATGCGAATTTCGTATCCAGCATAGTCGAAAACCTGTAAAAGTCATCATTTAAAAGAAAATTGTGGAGGTGGACTTAATCTGAAAAAATACCAAATTGTCTTTTGGCACCTTATATATATATATATATATATATATATATATATATATATAAAGCTCCTCATTGATATAAAGAGGAGCAAACATGGGAATAAATTCAAAAGATGAAGCATAAACTTACATAGGAAATGCATAACATTATCAAGTCAATAAGAGTTACAGAAAGGGGAATAATGTAGAAACGTCTTTAGGCCATGACCTAAAAAGGTTTCTCTCTTATTTTCCTTTTACTGAATAGATAATGTAATACAGTTCCTGAAAATCTCATTGACCCTCATCCTCAATCAAGTGGTTTTCGATTTTAGTAAATAGTGAACCATTAATATGAAGAAAAAGAAATCAAAGATATGAAAACTGAAGAGGAAAATAATCTCAACACCAGTGCCAGCTATTATTTGATCAGCAACTAAAATTTGCATTATCAATTTTCTATCAAAAAGAAAGCAAAGAAAATTTTCTTTTCATTTCTATTGACATGATGCAAAGAATGTGAAATCAGTAATTCTGATGAAGTCTTCTATAGAACCCTAAAATGGCTAAAATCGTGTGAAGTCATGTTTTTTTTATTTCACATAGCAGTAACCACTTATCAAGGCCCGAAGGCCACGTGAGGATAATGGTTAATGGGTATACAGTAGTCAATGGGATAATATTGTAGTAATTGTTAGTAGTGGAAATTTGGTAAATTGGATTGCTTAAGGGGACGGTTCATCAAGAACTTGTTTATATTGAACTTGAAGATGACCATATTGTAGTCAGCTGGAAGGGAGGCAAGCTGAAGAGTTCCACAGGCGTGCAGTTCTAAGAAAGAAACTTTGTTCATGGAATCTATGTTTAGGTTTAAGCACAAATAAAGAGTGGGGGAAATTATTGATAGTGTTTTCAGCTAGACAAGTGTTTTTCATGAAAGTTTGGGGAGGGGGGACCATAGATTGAAGCTCAGACGAGCACTTGCCATGAAAATAACGATAAAGCAGAGACAAGCTCGCCATGTCTCTTCAGTGTGAAAGAGGTTGCAGGGAAGAGAAAAGAGCATCTCCCTAGGTTATGAAGTCTATTTTAAACTCTATACATACAGAGTAAGTCTCGAAATAAAGACGAAACGTTGATGAACACATAATACAGTTTGTTCCTTTTTATTTTCTCTCTCTCTCTCTGTCTCTCTCTCTCTCTCTACATATATATATATATATTAATATATATATATATATATATATATATATATTAATATATATAGATATACACACATATATACACATATACATATATATATGTATATATACACATATATACATATACATACACACACATATATACATACACATATACATACACACATATATATATACATACGCATATACATATATATACATACACATACACATATACATATATATACATACACATATATACATACACATATATATGATGATTGATGATTGCAACGTCGTCAGACGAGTGCCACTCCCTCAGTCACTGAAAGTCCATGAGCCCGAAGATAACTTTTTTTTTTTAAAGTCCTGCCAGCGAATTCACACGCTCAAGCAGATATGACATTGAAGACGGTCCTTGGCATACATACATATATATACATATACACACCCATAAACATACACACATGCATACATACATACACGATACATATAACACATACATACAAACATATACATACACACATGCACACACATATACATACATATGCATACACATATATACTATCATATACAAGTACATACACACATATACATACATATTCACTTACATATACATACAAATGTATGCACATATACATACATACACATAAAGTTACCTACATATACCTACACATACGTATATATTCACCTATATGCATACATATATATGCATATATACATAGACATACATACACACAAATATATATACATATATACATACAAACACACATAAACATATATACACAAAAAATAAATAAATATATATACACACATACATATATACATACATATACAAATAGGTATACATACACATACATACACTAGTACATATATTAACATACATACATACATACATACATACACACACATATGCATATATAGAATGATGGCAGATCAATTATTACATGCTTCCAGCATTTCAGGACTACACACGTGACACTTTTTCCATCGCCATGGACAATTTTTACAGACAAATGCCTGGGGAAGTATCTATACAAAGATGATGTTACAGAGTTTTAGCTTTGTATGACAGCTAAGTCTCTCTCTCGGTTCAAAATGTTGAAATCCAGCAACAAGCATGAGCAAGATAGCCAGCAACAAATCAAACTGCAGACCAGCCTAATGCGGGTACTGGTCTCCCGCTTTATATTTTTTTTTTTGTTTTTTTTAAATCAGAGATTTGCTTCACCCAGTGGGGCTGCCTTAACAGGGCTTTTGGGAGTCCTCGTCATCCCACACACATATCAAAATAAAGATATACACGTACACATACAAGCATGCATACAAACAGATGCATGCAAACATACATACGCAAGAACAAACACAAATGACAACATGCACATACACACATACATTCATACATACATGCATGTACATACATATGCACACACACGTACACATACACGTACATGTAGAATATATATGAAGGAGCATTTATGATGACGATGATGATGGTTGTTACAAATAGATTAATTCAACATGAATAAAAGAGTAAAACAATCCCAAATACACAGAACATAGAATAGAGAGACGTTCGCTTCGCCAGTATTACAGCTTTTAAAATGAAAACGCGTTCATAACGGCACAAATCCTGAACATTCATGACAACGGCGATGATGGTTGTTACGAATAAGTGAATTCAACATGAATAAAAGAGTAAAACAATCCCAAATACACAGGACATAGAATAGAGAGACGTTCACTTCGCCGGTAGTACAGCTTTATATATATATATATATATATATATACACATATATACACATACATATACATACATATATACATACACATATATATATATAAATACACATATATATACATATATATACACGCACATATATATATAACTACACATATATATACATATACACATATATATATGCACATATATATATATATATATATATATATATATATATATATACATCTGATAGCAGCAACTCGTTCTTGAGTATTGCCATTACTTAATATATCTCTGGCTCAAATGACAAAAACATGAGCGCAACTAGCAGCACGTGCCAGATGGTCACTTCTTTGAACTTTCTATAGTCCAGCACATCCACTGATAACCAGGTCCAAGCTGTGGAGCCCTGAACACCTACCAGGCCAGACCCTGGAAGTTCCAGAGCCTTTATTGCCATTCACGCCCATATCTGCATCAGTCCTCATTGAATGCCCGTTTGCCGTTTCAGGCTACAGCCAACCTTTTTGTTATCGAGATACACACTGATTGCAAAGTGTATTCCATTGCATATCAAGTAATGCCTGTGCTTGAAGCTTTTTATAGTGAGGAAAAAATTTGCACTGAGAGAATCCCATTCTCTAAACAACTGCCACATTGAACCAAAAAAAAAAGCAAGTCAACATCATTGGAAGCAGCAGTTGCCGCAGGTTTTATATCAGGGTTTCCTTCTCCTAGAGAAGTTGCCTTCACCATGGCTTATGGGAACCCTCTCCACCCTACCATGCCATTTGATCAATGACTGGGACAGGTTGCTGGGCACCACAGCATATTCCATACGCTGGTGGATAATGTATGCCATAGCTGATAGGAGGAGGTTTCTTTAAGAGTTACCTCACCCTTGGCATTTGGTTAAAAGAACCTAGGCTCACAAGGCAGTGGAGGTCCAGTTATATGGCTCAGGACACTCGCCGTTCATCAGAGCCCTGTCTGAGTGGAAGAGGTCACAACGTGCACGCGAGGTTGATTTGTCTGGGAGAAGCACATTATGACGCTAAGACATCTGTGTGCTTTTAACACACGTCGACACTAGACCTTGACCGCCCTTTATATATGCATATATATGTACATGTACATATGAATATACATGCATATACATACATGTACATATGCATATACATACATGTATACATGTACATATACATATATATACATACATATATATACATATATATACATACATATACATATATATACATATACACATATATATACATATACATATATGTACATACATATATATACATACATATACATATATATATACATACATACATATACATACATATATATATACATACATATACATATATATACATACATATACATACATATATATCTACATATACATATATATACATACATATACATATGTACATACATATATATATGCACATA
Source organism: Euprymna scolopes (assembly GCF_053919585.1). Taxonomy (NCBI): domain Eukaryota; kingdom Metazoa; phylum Mollusca; class Cephalopoda; order Sepiida; family Sepiolidae; genus Euprymna; species Euprymna scolopes. Next base: position 47,021,074 of record NC_136502.1, on the reverse strand, counting down.
CATATACATATATATACATACATATACATATATATATACATGTATATATACATATATATACATACATATACATATATATACATACATATACGTATATATATACATACATATACATATATATGCATATACATATATATACATATATATACATGCATACATACATATATACATACATATACATATATATACATGCATACATATACATATATACATATATATACATACATATATACATATACACGTATATATACATACATATATACATATACACATATATATACATACATATACATATATATATACATACATATATATACATATATATATACATACATATATATATGCATATATATACACACATACAAATGTATATATATATACATATATATACATATATACATATATACATCCATATATATACATATATATACATATATACATACATATATATATACATATATGATGATGATTGCAACGTCTCTTGTCAGACGAGTGCCACTCCCTCAGACATTTAAAATCCATGAGCCCAAATGTCTGGGGGAGTATCTATACAAATATGATGTTACAGAGTCTTAGCTTTGTACGACAGCTAAGTCTCTCTCTCTCGGTTCTAAATGTTGAGATCCAGCAACAAGCAAGAGCAAGATAGCCAGCAACAAATTAAACTGCAGACCAGCTTAATGCAATATACATATATATATACATATATACATACATATATATATACACATATATATATATATACATACATATGTATATATACATATCCATATATATACATACATATACATATATATATACATATATATATATACATACATATATATACATATATAAACATATATATATATATATATATACATACATACATATAGGACCACTCGGCCATATGTCCTAGTGACATATGACCGAGTGGTCCTAGACGTTGTATCAAAGTTTACAGTTACCCAAAGGTGCTGAGTTCAATCCTGAACGAAGGCAGTGAAAAGTACCATTCAAAACAGAGAATCAGCAACTATGTCCCAGAGCCTAGATGGAGTCCGAACACGGTACCCCCGTAATAATAATAAAGGGTTGGGTTCAAGACTCCTAACAAATGGTTCCCCAGTTCGATACAAAACACCTGATGAAGGCCAGAGGGCAAAACGGCCGAAACGTTGTGACTATAACAACCAAGATGAGGAAGTCAGTCCGATAATCTCAATAAATGAAAACACCTCATCTCAAAAATACAGACAATTACTAAGCGTTTTAAGCTTTTATTAGCTCCCTTCAGATGTTTTTTTAGTAAAAAGTTTTTTAGTTAAAAGTTTGTTTCTTGGTGAGAAGTTTATGGAATTTTCTTTTGTATATCATTATAATCTGGTTGGCACTGTATGAATGTGCTATTGAAATTAAGACTAGATGTCTGCAATGCGTCTGGTTAAAAGCTAATTTCATTAGGTCTTTTATATATACATTTTTCGGCATTCAGTGTTTTTTTAGAAATTTACCTGTAAAGTCCGAAGTTTAAAACCCATTTAAAAAAAAACAAATAAAAAACACGTTTTTTTTTGTTGTTGTTTTTTTTTAAATGAACCTTGGTCCTTGCTCCTTTAATTGAAAAAAAAAACATTAGGGTTTGAATTACATTTTTCGAATAGTTATAAGCTTGGAAAGACAGGAGGTCGAATTAATTCACGCCCCCTATTTTGAAACGCCTTTTAAAAAATAAATAATTAATTTACTCGCCAAAGTGTTATATATCACAAATTGAAGATAAAAGATCAATAAATAATGTATTCAAATTTAAAACAAAAAAAGTAGTGTTTTTAAGAAATTTACCTATAAAGTCCGAAGTTTAACCCCCTCCCCTTTTTAAAAAGAAAACACGTTGTTTGTTTTTTTTTTTTTTTAATGAAACCTTGGTCCTTGCTCCTTTAATTGAAAAAAAAATTAGGTTTTGAATTACATTTTTCGAGTAGTTATAAGCTTGGAAAGACAGGGAGGTGGAATTATTCAATATTTTTCACGAAGTTTCTGACACACCTACCCAACCACCCCATGTTTAGAACGGCTTTTGGAATAAACATCCCTCCCCCGCCAGCCTCTCCATGTTAAGAATGGCTTTCGAGGTGGGGGGTATTCCGAAAGCTGTTCTTAACATGGGAAGGTTGGGGTGTTTATAATACGCTGGGCCGGGGCACATCGTAAAAATTTACCATATATGCTTAGTCCCAGGTGTTTATTTTTATTTGTAGTAGAAGTGACCACAAATAAAGAAAGTATATATATATATATATATATATATATATATATATAATTATTTTTTTTTACTATAATAATTAAAATAATTAAATATATATGTCGATTATGGAAAAAAATACGCCCATATAAAGTTCATTTGTCACTTAATAATCTGTGAAAAGTTTATATTAATCAGATAATTACCTGATTTTTGGTAGATTTTTAAAGACTCCGTCAAAACAAATCTTAACCAACCCCTTCCGTCGCTACTTAACTTTATTTTAAATTGATTAAAAAGAATGTATACTTACATTTTGCTGTCTTTTTTGTTTTACTATATTAGTATTGTTTTATCATTATTTTATTTTTATTTATTTATTTATTTGCTGTGAATACTATTACGAATAATAAAATAGCGAAGAATGGTGCTTTGGAGAAAAGAAAGTTACTGGCCTAAAGAATATTAAATACAAAAGTGAAAGAGCGAAAAGTAAAGGGGGATAACTCTCAGGCATTAGCTTCTTTTTTGTTGTTGTTGAGCAAGTATGGAAAAATTGAACTTTGTTGACTTTAAAACCTTCCTATGGCAGTGGTCATACTCGTCGCGTTTTCCGCGTCTTTCTTTTCCTTTTCTTTTTATTTTTGTGCTTGTGCAGATTGTTTTCAATCAAAACGTTTTAGATGAGAACATATTATGTCGAAATTAGTATATTAAAAAAATCAATTTTAAGCCATCAGTTAAAATAAAAGTACTATTGCAGTTTACTGCCGAAAATGGAGACGCCATTTTTTCGGGCACCTGTTGTCAGAATCCGAGGGAGAAATCAGTATTTTAAACTATAACCGAAGTAAATATAAATAAATAACCAAAAAAATTAAACTAGATAATGATTACTTCCGGAAAGAACTAATTACTATTTACTATAAACACCTCCAACCTCATGTAAAGAACGGCTTTCAGATTAAACAACCCCCCCACCTAGAAAGCCGTTCTTAACACGGAGAGGTTGATGAACGGTTCCCTTTGTGATGCACTTACTTCAGATGCATGTAGTTGCCCTCAAGTATCGAGCTTCTTTTAGCTGGTCTGATGAATTTTCTATTCCTTTGGTAGATAATACCACTTTGAGACTCAACTATGTATGATCTTGGTGCCGCAGCAGGATGCTGAATGATTCCGAGTTCCCATAGCTTTGTTTTCTTGTGCATATTCCGATCCTCCTCTCAGCAAATCCATTAAATTTTGGGTAGTGTGGAGATGATGTCTTGTGCAGAAAGTTGTATGATCTCGAAAAAAACGTTAATTCCTTGCTTGTGAACTGTGGGCCATTGTCTGAATATAACATTTCTGGTACACCTTGTTCCTCAAATATTGCTTTTATATTTTTAATGACAGCTACTGTTGAGGTGGAGTGGAAGTGTCGTATGAAAGGACTTTGACTATACTGGTCTACTGCAAGTAGATATTCCTTTCCAGCCATAGAAAACAAATCTGTGCTGACATATTGCCAAGGGTAGCTAGGGGTTTCATGCTGGTGCATCGATTCACTGATATTTTTGGCAGTTGTGACAATTAAGCACTCTTCAATGTCTTTATTCATCCCTACCCAGTATATAACTGACCGGGCTCTTAGTCTGGTTTTCTCAACTCTTTGATGTGATGCATAAAGTTCTTCCAATATACCTCTTTGTAGGGAGGCTGGTATTATGATTTTATTGTTTCTTAGCAAAATACCATCTTGAACCCCAACCTCATCTCTAAAGTTCCAAAACGGTAGGAGGCAGCTTGGACAGTCAGTTCGATTTGCAGGCCAGCCAGACATTACCATATTTACAAGTTCTTTTAGTAATGGGTTTTGCAATGTCTCAACCCTGATGTTTTCTATTCTGGTTGATGAAAAGTTCAGGTAGTTTACCATAATGTGGACATATAGGTCAATTATTTCAATGTGCTTGCTAGGCCTAAATGATACTCACAATAGGCAGTCTGCAGTTAGTATTGTTTTTCATGGAATATAATTCACAATGAAATCATATCCTTCCACTGTCAGTAGCATCCTTGCAAGTCTTGGGGGTGCGCATGATAAGTTTTTAGCACTATCGATTCTAATGGCTTATGATCTGTGTGGATTATTATTTTGTGACCCCCACACATAATGGTGAAATTTCTCCAAGCTAAAAACGATGGTTAACATTTCCCTCTCAATGTTTGAGTATTAAGTTTCTGGGCCTGACAGTGTCTTGCTTGTTAATGCGAACTCTTTTGTAGCAGAGCTGCACCTATACCTGCAATCGATCCATCCACATGTAACACAATGGGTTCCTTTGGATCAAAATATCGGTGTTGTATTTCTTCTGATCTCTTTGATTTCCTCAAATACATTTTGTTGCTGTGATGACCATGTGAATTCATTCCTTTTTGATGTCCAGTTGTAAAGGGGTTTAGTCAAGGTTGAGAGTTGTGGTGAAAATTTGTTCAGGTAATTAACAAATCCTCGGAAATTGGTGAGTTGTTTAACATCCTCGGGTTATTGCATTTGCATAATACTATACTTTCTTAGGTTCATGTTTGATACCCTGTTTTGAAATGATGTGACCAAAAAATGCTATTTTGGATGTTTTTACCACAGGTTTTTCTGAGTTGAATTTGCAATTTTTTTCTCTTGCCCTAAGCATTAGTTGTTTAAGTGCTTCGTTATGATCACTAACATCTGCTTTGAATCCATATATGATTATGTCATCACATATAGAAAGAACGTTTTAAAAGTCACCAAAATTCTTTTTCATGGCTCTCTAAAATTCATCCTGGGCACATTTTACTCCCATGGGAAACCTGTTGAACATGTATATACCACATGCTGTTATAAATGTCGTAAGTCATCTGGAATTCTCGTCCAGTTTTAGATGCCAGTACCCAGATTTAATGTCAACGGTTGTGAACCATCTTGCATTATTTAGCTCAGTGGTGACATCCTCAAACCTTGAAAATGCATAATTTGGTCTGCATACTGCTTTATTTAAATCCTGAGGGTCTAGGCATAGTCTGACCGAACTGTTGTTCACACACAAATGAGTTCACCGATGGTGTTGGTTCAGTCACTAGAGATAGTATGCCTTATACTATTAAGAAGTCTAATTCAATTTTTAACTTCTTTTTTTGAGAACTATTGAGATTCGTCGTGGTGAGTGCACAGCTGGCGGTACTTCAGGGTCCACATGAATAGTATATTCACCAGGTAGACAAGACCATGAGCATCAAATACATCAGGGAATTCTTGGATGATTATTTTTCTCTAATTTCAATTCCCTTTCCAACTCGATCTTGTCATTGGAACTGCCTTTGTATCTTTTGGTGATGCTTGCACTTAATGGATTTTTTCAACTGTCTCTATCGACTGACTTCAAAACTAAGTTTAGGATCACTAGCCCAAAATCCCTTGATGTCTGTAGTCCTATCAATACAGGCCCTTTTGAATTCACAACATGGAATGTTGCACTGACAAATTTGTTATGGAATCTTACTCCCAGCCGGCACGTTCCTTCTTGGTTAATTGTTGTTCCACCAAAGGTAATTAAGTGTATAGCTGTTGCTTTGAGTGGTACACCATGTAGTTTTTTTCATATTTCCTTGGGTAAAAGTTGCTCATAGCACCTGTATCAACCTTTGCATCGATGTCTATTTGCTGCTAACTATTGGCAGTTTTTAATTTAGCATATGTCTCGGTAGTGGATGATGGTTACTGCTGAACAGAGTGAAAATAAATATCTTCTCTTGAACCACTAATGTTACTTTCACCTGGCATTACCATGTGGATTCGCCTGTTTTTATGTCACTGTGGCTGTGTCGTTCTTTTCTGTTTTTTATCTCCCACCTTGGAGTGGCAAACATTGGCAACGTGTTCCTTTTTGTTGCATATCATTGTTATATTATGAATACGCTTATGGTGGTGGGTAAGAACCACACAAACAATATAATTTTAATTTTAAGGGATTGATTACTTAATCATTTATTTTAAAAACAAACTTAAGCAAAGCAAAATAAAATAAAATGTTCTGTTCAACAACAGTTTGTCCCTGCTGTTAAGGTTATTCATTTCAGTATAGTCTTTATCGGTGATTTGCGTCTTTTTTTTTTGTTGATAAAATATATCAATAGTTGTTATTCCTTGTGAAGTTGTTTTTCGATAACAATATCGAAGGATATGAGTTGGTTTTTTAAAGGAAAACGTAAAGGGAAGCAACTTAGCAGATTTTTTGTCTACTTGTTATTAAAATGTTGTTTCTCTTACGTTTAGGTGGGACGTTTATTCAGCTGCCCTTTACGGCTTTGTAGACCCTAACATGGTACAGATTTGTCATCTGCCAGTTAGCGATATCGACTTTGTCTGCAGCCATCTTATCTCTCGGACAAGCTGCCAAGTCTCCTTGTGTACGTAGTAGCAGCATATAGTAGTAGCACTTTTGATGGATTTGTTGATCCTTAGGCTAGGGATTTGACCAGTGGTTTGGTATGGAAGTCAGTATTAGCCAATGGCAAACTGGTGAAGTTGTAGTACTTCTCATATCTTAGTCGAGACCCATGGCCAAACTGGCCAGGATTAAAGTTGGTTGCTCTCCTTGGGTTTGAAGTTGAGTTCTCAACTGACAGGAATTCGTGCGGCATGAATTTTCTATTCCTTTGGTAGATATTACCACTTTGAGACTCAAAGATATTAGCACTTTGAGGTGCTGTAATGCTCTCACTATCCAGTCAGTTTCCTCGGATCAGCTTGGCTCCTCTCTATTTAAATGTAAACATAGCAGGTGCCCGGCTCCCATGGCAAGTCATTTCTGCTTGGTCAAAATTGGATTTTAACAGCCAATCAAACTGTCGGAAATTAACCAATCAGAGTTGAGTATTTTGGTATTTTGTAAAGATTTGTAAATATTGTTGTTTTTAGCTGCTGCTGCTATTATTATTCCTTTCGAATTCCATAATGTATTTGCTGCTCTTGCTAATTTGTTGTTTTCTTTGCAGGAAAGCTTCACAAACCGAAACAAGATCTTGCACTTAACTTTGTAACATCATGCACAATTTTCCTTTTGCTGGGCACTCTCCTTGAGGATGTCCTTTGCCACAATATCCACATTCTGTTGGCTTTACACTATTCCTAGCCTGAATTGCATGTGTACTGCTCACTTCCACTGTGGTACGTATTGCTTCAACTTGCTTGCAAGTCACCTCCTCTGTCTCTACTATCTGTAGCGCTCTCATGATAGTCAGATCATTACCATCTTTGGTTAAGGATTTCTGCACTGACTTTAGATAAATTCTGAATATGAAGAGATCAACTACAAGGGTATCCTCCACTATTTGGTCATATTCACACTATTTGGCTATTTGACGAAGCCATTTCAAAAATGAGTGTGCCAATTGATCTAAACTTTGTTTGCACTGTATAGCAGTCCATGTTTTGCCATGCAAAAATTCAACCTTGGGTTCGCATACTGTCTAATGTATTTAATGTAGTTTTTTATTGTCTTTGCTTCTTCATGCCGAAAGACGAATGTGTCACTTATTTCTTGTCCTTTGACACTAGCCCATAACAAAAGATATCTAACCTTGATATTGTTGCTAACATTGTGCATTAGACCTTCAAAATGAAGCTTGACTTGCTGAATAAATCTGTCCATCGATTTGGCAAGGTTTGCACCGGACCAATCTATTGTTGGTGGTGGAACTTAGGATGAAGCTGCCATGCTAAATAATATCGATTTGGTATAAATAATATCGATTTGGTATAAGTTAATTATCTTACCTTTCGTGTTTAGCAGCTACACACATGTTTTTTTCTTTTTTTTTTTTAACTCGTATGGAAAACAAATGTCACTGCTCATTCATTATGTCCAATTAAATTAATATTGGTAAAAAAATATGTCTTTGTAATCTCACTTCTGACACCATGTCATGTTGGGGTGGGGGTAATCCGATAGGATGGTTGTGATGAAGAATAGATAAGAAACAATGAGAGTTAAAGAATACAGGTTTTATTGACAAAAAACGTCATGACAGAAAGTTTACAAGGGAAGTAACTCTTTCTAACTTTCGTTTTGTCCAAGGGACTTAACTAACACAACAGTCGACCTTTTCATTTTTGAACTGAACATTAAGTCTAGTCAAAAATCCTTACTCAAGGAAGGAAATAACCTCAGCAGAGACAGAAGAGGCAACACAAAACACACAGTGCACCACAGATTCTCAAAGAAAAAAACACAAGATGTCCATGTAATAAAGGCTGGAAGAGAGTATTATAACAAAAGGAAAAACCTATGGGAAATGCCAGAGGACAGGGCATTTTGCAGTTGCTTGTCGCACCAGAGACACAAAAGAATCCACTTGTAAACAAGATAGGTGTCCAAGATCAACAAAAACCCCAAGAAATAAAAATGCCCACAATATAACAATTCACAGCGATGAGGAAGATGACCACTCCAAACCATTTCATGGCTCAAAATAGCAAAATCCCATACCCCAGCTGACACTAGAGAGGCGTGTGCAGAATTAAGAGTAGGGAACAGAAGATCACAAATAAAAATAAATGCGAAGGTGGTCACAGGTGCCATTAGCAACCTCATTCCGTGGGAATATTTTAAACAGCTTAAGCATGTACAACTTCGAGACGCTTCAATCCGACTATTCACCTTTGGTGGTGTTCCAATCGACCAAGTGGGTGTATGTCACCAAGGAGTCAGATATGGTGATAAATTTACAAGCGTCAACTTCCACGTGGTAAAAAAAAAATCAATGAACCCGTGCTACTTGGCCTCTAGACCTTCAGGAAACTGGGACTAGTGACCCTTAATTTTACTATAGGGACCAATATGTCTGAGCAAGACCACACCAGTTCAACTGTAGAGTAATGCAATCAAAACCAGAAGGAGATGTGAAAGAAAGAGAGTGCATACTCAAGGGCGTTCAAAGACATCAGGTGCTTACCAGGAGAGTACAGCTTTAGAATTGACCCGTCAATTCCTCAAGTAATACACCCACCCCGTCAGGTATCAATAGTCTTGAAAGAGAAATTCAAAGCAGGGTATAATAATTCTCATAACAAAACAGACATCTTGGGTCAACTCTTTTGTATGCGTCATAAAAGCCAATGGATCTATCAAACTATACTTGGACCCTAAGGATTTAAACAAGGCGGTGTTGCAGCCATACTTTGTTACACCAACATTTGAGGAAATCATCTCCAGACTTCATGGAGCAAAATGGTTCTCAATAGTCGATGTGAAATCTGGCTACTGGAACATGAAACTGGAAAAAAAAATCAAGAGAGTTAACTACATTCATCACCCCAGTGCTTCCAGTACTAGTGCACAAGATGAATTTCAACAAACTCTGTTTTGTTTGAGACTGTTGTAAGTACTGAATCATAGAAACTAAAAATACTTAATAAACGCAAATTGTTCACAAGTACAAAAATACACATTTATTATGAATTGACAAACGTAAAGAATAATGTAACATCACAATAGAGAACAACAATAATTTGGTACTCACTTTAGAAGTGGTTAGAGTTCTACTCTGTCTCCTGTGGAAACTATGCCTACTGGGGGTAAACGCAGCTCCCCTTCTCCAGACAAAGACTGTTGAATTGAGCTCCAGGATGGGATACTCCTTAAAGGCAATAAAATGATTATACCTCTCATTCTGACCAGACATCCTACAACAACTACATTCGTCCCACCAGGGGATAGAGAAAACATGTTTACTAGTCCAAACAGCAGTTTTCTGGATTGGTATCAACTAGGACATAGAGGAACTAATTAGAGACTGTTCTATATACAAGAATACCAACCAGTATCCCATCAGAAACACTACACCAGCATGAGACCTTCTTACGCATGACAGTACATGGAAGATAAGAAATTCTTACTAGTGGGGGACCATTACAGCCACAGCTCCTTCACATGGCGTCTCCATGTGATCACATCAGCTGCAATAATTCGACAAATGAACCTCCTGTTTGAAGAACGAGGTGTTTCAGAGGTAGTATACAGCGACAATGGGCCACAGTAGTCCAGTACAGAGTTTGTAGATTTTACCAAATTTTACAACTTCAGACACACTCGTCACATCAGCCCTAGTCAAATGGATTCACAGAGAGGATGGTGGGTATCTGTAAAAAGTTGTTGTTGAAAGAGTAAGAGAGAAACACAAATAGCCATCTAGCAATGATGGATTACAGGACCACTCCGCTATTAGCTCAAATCAAATCCCCCAGCAATGTTACTGAATGGAAAACCCATGAAGATTCCACTGGTATCGAAAACTAGGGGATGAACAAACAAAGGTAGAGCTGGAGAAGAGCAAAGAAGAAACAAAAAAAAAATGGTATGACCAAAAGAATAGCCATCAACACACAGTTTTATACCAGTCAACAGATTCATGTTCAGGACAAAAGAACCAGATTCTGGGAACCTGGAAAGATTGTACAGATTGCTGATGAGCTAAGGTCATACCTGGTAGAACTTGCCAGCAGTGTAATCCATCGCAGAAACTGACAGTTATTAACAATAGGCAAGACAGGCAACACAAAGTACCAGCACCAACTGAAAACTTGTTGCGGCACATACCAAGTTCCTTACCTTCACAACACTATGCCAGCACAAAGACCAAGGCCAGCCGATGGTCATCCCAAGCATCCATCAACCGGTTCCATCAACATCTGCCAAACTGTGTAGATCAAGCAGGACAAGCCTATACAAAGGCTTGATCTGTCACATAGAATAAATGAACTATCCCCCCCTTCTCTGTAAAACCATTTCCAGCCCATTACAGCCCAATGTACTTCTCCTTCAATAGAGAAGAGGATATTGTAGTATCAGTATTAACAGCCCCATCCAGTTCTCCTCCCACTCCTCCCCCATATCCCCTCTTCCGGTTTCGGGCTCACTGTCAAGCAGTTCTGGTTTGTAGACTCAGTGAATAAAACGTGTTTCCTTTCAGTTTCCGCACATCCTTGTTTAGTCCCTAACCATCAGCACTTATCTATATCACAACAAGGACCACCTGTAAATCGGTGGCCACATGAATTCCAGAAGGAGTAAATCCTCCAAAGTTCCCTAAAATAATGGGCAAACGCCTAAAAGCCAAAACACAGCCATCTGTTCCAGGGTAGGAAGCATTTTCCTTTTCAAGGGAGCCACCCTAGCCTTTACAAACACCAAACAAGACCTGCAATTTTGCACCACATATGCAGCGAAATCATAGGATCCTGAAGATGCATCACAGAAGAGAAAGTGTTTGCTTGTCTCATTCTCACTGAATGCCTTTCTGGGAAAGAAAACGGTTTCCAATTCAGTAAGGTCAGAAAAAAGTTTCTGCCATAGAGACAAGTACTCCGGAGAAACTGATTCATCTCATTCAAATCTTTTCTCCTGAAGCTTGCTTAACAAAATACAGCCGCGTAATGAAACCAGCAGGCTCAATGATAAGAGGTCATCGATTCTAGTTGTCTCCCCGAGAATTTGTCTCTTTGTAGAAGCACAAGAATTGCATTTAACAGGTGCCACAAGAAGTGTGTCCGTGAGATGACGGTATCAATATCCAAGCATCTTTTCTCAACATTACCATGATTACTCAGTGTAGCATTCTCTTTCATTTTCTTTTGAATCTCTACATGATCCGAATTGCAAGACTGCCTGAAGTAATCGTTCCTGGGAGAGAGCATTCAACCCACACAGTTTATCTGCATTATCACTTGACAACAAGATTGTCCACGTAAAACCAATTCTCCGTCATATATCTACAATTATTCATGGGATATTGAGCAGCATGGTATTGGAGGACATAATCTTCTCTATATAAATAAAATGAACTCATTTTTTCCCGTCTGATTTTGACATTAATAGGATTAAAAATCAAGATATTTCATGCAAATATAATATGCACAAACGGCAGAACAATATCTGAGGTGTGTTATAGGCTTATTATTTCTCAAATTCCTCGATAATCTTAGATTTCTATACTTTTTCTGCTGAGAAGTCACGGCCAAAATCGGTTAAGATCAATGGAAGTGGTAAAATATTTTCTCTCTAATAAATTCCTCCTCCCCCTGCCACCACTTAACACCATTTGGGGATCGTTCACAAGGAACAGTTGAGAAGAGAACACCGGTTTGGCTTCGTAGTTCTTTCATGTCAAGTTATTTAAAATCACTAAACTAAGCTGCAGTGCTCTGTGGCGTAGTGGTTAGCGTGCTGGACAATTCATATTATATTTTCACTTTCGCGCCGACCTACCGTAGTCGTTTTTTTTTTTTTTTTTTTTTCCTAAACAACTGGAATGGACTTCTCTTGGTGGCCGAACTGTTAACGTTGCAGATGTTTTTTTTTTTTTTTTTTTCACACTTTATTTTCCTACTTTTACTCATGACTCCGGGTTTGATCCTTCCTACTTACCTACCATAACATTTTTTAAAACTCCCCCCCCCCCGTCCCGGAAACAAACACTCGGGCAATGCCGGGTACCCCCGCTAGTTTAATATAAAGTGACTAGAAACAAACCCCATAATAAATAGTGTTGTATCTAAAACAGCATAGGTGACCTGCATCCTTTAAGAAAAAAACAGAATCGGTTCTCGTCAGATTCTAGCTTCAGGTGGCTCATCAAGAAGGCCTTCTTGATGATCTGCCAATATGACATGATTTGCGTAAAAGATGAGCAGTAAGTCCAAAAGGTCACTCGTGAGATTCACTCTCTGATATGTTACTTCGTTAAGGGAAGGAGAGTCTCCAATCTTGAGGCTGCAGTTGAACACTGGCCGAATTTTAGTGGTAGAGGTAGGGTCTAATTTCAAGACAGGTCTGTCTGGAATCCAAATGAATTCCTAAAATCATTATGAAGGTACCAAAAATTTCTTCTATGATTCCCTTACGTTCCTGCTGCTGAAAAACTTTCAAGTATTCCTGGTAAAATTGCTTCTTCTCTAACTTTTGCACTACATGTTCCAATATGCACAAGGCCACCGCATGATTCGAAGGTGCATGAGATATTTTGTCATCTTTCCATGATAACTGCACATAGTATTTGCTATCTTCAAAACAATTTCGAATCCCAAGTTTGGATACATCTAACTGATGAGCCCAAAATGAGGATGAAACTCATGTCTTAGACTTCTGATTTGGTTAGCTGTAATGGCTCTTGTGAGCTGCGTCGTTGTTTGACTGTGGAAATAATTATATAATCTCTCACATTCTGAAAATTCTATTACTAATTGCTCGCTAGGTTAGCATGTTGGATGACGTTGCCCTAGCGAGTATAAAAATTCCTACTTGTGCAACATCGGCTTCGGTTATAGCTTGATTGGATGACCACATCATTTGTATGAGACAAAGTAGGTTGGTTCCATAGTCGGATTTTGTTGCGGTTTGCTTGATCTACGTTAATTAATAGACTTTCGTGTGTGTGTATGTGACGGGTTTGCTCAGGTGGCAGAGCGCTCGCCTTGCATGCAAGAGGCCCAGGTTTCTAATCCTGAGTTCGGATATGTCTTACTGATGAGCCCAAATGAGGGCAAAATTCGAGTCTTGGACTTCCGGTTTGTTGACTGTCATGGTTCTTGTGAGCTGTGACGTTGTTTGGTTCTGGAAATAATTATATATATGTGTGTGTGTGTGTGTGTGTGTGTGTGTGTGTGTGTGTGTGTGTGTAAAACTTGAGTTCCTTCAGCTATACTCGAAACCGAAACCAAAACTCATGAAGAATTCTTGATAAAATTATTTATAAAAGAAAAAATAGATTACTGGAGTGCCATCAGCTATAATTGAAAGCGAAACTAAAACTTATGAAGAATTCTCGGTGAAATTATTTATTACAATAAATGGAAGCCCATAACAATTAAACGACAGCCACTCGAATGTAAGCGCGACACACAAAATAAATAACACATATACTATACTAATATATAGATTTAGGGAATAACGGATTATCTCCCTTATCAACTCTTCGATTTCTATGCAAACAGGACAAAATGTCTACAAATACAAATTTTAGTTTTAGTTGAAATCTTTAGTTTTTGTGAAGTAAACAAATCTTGACATCTTACAATTTTTCTTCTTGTGCTAAAAGAATTTTTTTAACAAAAAGGTAAGTCCATGCAACACTTCAGCTCAGCTGTTTTAAATATTCATCATAGAATTCGTAAAAATAGGAACTCGTTTTTAAACTTAGAGTATGATTGTAATTTTGTCTTTTCTTGTGGTTATATGGAATTCCTTGATTGCTTTCTGCGTCTTTCTGCATAATTTATTGTTAATGACAATAATAATAATAATAACAAAAACAACAACAATAATAGACAAACCGAAGTATCAAGTGACCAAAATAAGAAGTATAACGGAGCAAGGCGATAATTGTCGGAAAATAGTTATCTTGGGTAGAGATCATGAAATAAAGAAAGCAAGAAAAATTTTTGGTTCTTCAGCGAAATTCGAAAACTGAATTGTCATGTTGCAATAATAAAAATATTCAAAATTTACGGAAAACGATGCGGTAGGAAATTAACTATTAATGAAAATATTTTAGCTTACATAAGGTTTCGCTGCAATAACGAAAAAGCAAATTTTGTACTAGGTTTTATTTTAAATAATTTTTTGATCCTTATGCACTTTTGTTACCGTGCTATTTTTTAAATAGTAGTTTCACGTTAAATTCAAGTTTTACGATATCTTTTTTTTTTTTTTTTTTTTTTTGGTAGTTGTACAGTTTAATCAAGACATTAAAAAAATGAAAATATCGAAAAAAGGTTATATTGTAGTTGTACGTATCCGTTTTGAACTGAAGCCGAAAAAAAAAAATCACTTAATTTGATCAAGTATTTTTTTTTTTTTTTTCCGCGGAAAAACACGTTTTTATGAGAGCGCGTTGAAGGCAGACATCTTGGATTTTTTCTTAATTTTTGTTTGGAGGTTAGAAACGTCACGGGAGATAACTCCAAGTTAAACATCGGAGAACTTCATTCCATAACGGATACGTACAATATAACCTTTTTTTGATATTTTCATTTTTTAATGTCTTGATTAAACTGTACAAATACCCTTTTTTTTTTTATTAAATTGTTAGGTGAAAGTACTGAATAATTACAAAACACCCTCCTCATCTTAAGAATGGCTTTCTAAATGTTATTTATCACGGTAACAAAAGTGCATAAGTACCAATTTCTTTTACAAAAAATAAGTAAAGAAATAGATGTTTTGATCTTCTGTAGGAAAATACAAATACCTTGTTTGGTGCACCAGTGGTGCACCAACACCACCTGTACAATCGGCACCCCCCCTTGCAATTTTTTTTTTCTTTTCGTCCTTTTTTCAACTATTTGTGCGAATTATTATCAATTGGACATTAAGCTATCAGATTATAAAACAAATATCAATATGGTAATTAAAAATTTGGAAGGGGGTTCAGTTTCACATACAACATTCTAGTAAATTGATCCCCCATTCTTAGAACCGATTTAGTCTCGTTTTGACATTGGTTCCCCACCCCCGCCATTTTTTTTTTTTTTTTTACTTTTCACTTTGAGAAAAGTTCAGTCTGTTGTCCCCTCCCCGTCATTATTTTTTAAAAAATTTATTTACGACTTTTTAAAGGTGCTTTTTCATTTAACAACCCGTGCTATTTTTGCAATAGTATTTTCAAGTTAAATTCAAATTTTACAATATGTTTTTATTATTAAATTATTAGGTGAAAGCACAGAATAGTTACAAAACACTCTCCCCTCTTCATGTTAAATAATAGGTTTCTAAATAATTACGTTATTATTTCAGCGCGGTTGTGAAATGCAAAAATGCCCTTTTTTTTTAAGTAAATACTTACGAATTCATGTAAACAATTCTGAAATTAGTTAGAAAAATAAAAAAGAAATAAAGCACAAGTTGAAATAAAACGAAATATTATATTATACTAAAAATTGTAATTATATTATACAAAAAATAGAAATAATTGAAAAGATGAAAAGGAAAAAATTTGTAAAGGGGGTGCCAATTGTTCAGGTGCGCCCTTTGCTGGTGCCCCAACAAAAGGAGGGTGAACCTGTAAATTCACCCTGTGATTGTGACTGTATGAGTCATAGTGAGTGCGAGAGAAAGTATTCCCAGCTATCCATGTTATCCATGTAGTATATTTTAACTATTTTGTACATTATCCAGAAAAGACAATTATTTTGTTTAGAAAAGGAAACATTTTTTTTCTTAATATCATTAATCTTGAGTTATGGCCGATGGTTAAGAAAAAAAAAAAAAAACACAGCTACAGATATCAGGTTGAATATGATATTGGTAATATATCCAACCTGATATCTGTATCTGTGTTTTTTTTTTTCTTAACCATCGGCCATAACTCAAGATTAATGATACTAAGAAAAAAAAAAGTTTCCTTTTGCAAAAAATAATTGTTTTTTCTGGATAATGTACAAATTAGTTAACAGTTGAGAACTCATAAACAAAACATACAAGAAATAATATTTAACAAACGTAGTAGAATTAAATTGGGTGCTTCTGCACTTGAGTTTTTTTCCAGAATTTTTTTTTGTTTTCATTTTTTAAAAGTTGCACTTGGGACAAGGGGCAACAATTACTAAATTTACTCACTTTTTGCAAAGCTTTTTTTTTTTTTTTTTTGGTAAATCAAAGGAAATACATTAAAGGAATGCATTAAAAAGCCATTCTCAACATGGGGAGGGGAAGGTGTTTTGTAATTATTCTGTACTTTCACCTAACAATTTAATGAATTCAAATTTTATGATTGTTTTTAACTTGGAAATACTCTTTAAAAAATAGCATGGTAACATATGTGCATAATCACCAAAAACTTTAATTACTGGAACATTGAATTGATTTATTTTAACATACCAACTATTTTCATGTTTCAGAATATTTCAAATTGACTATTTTGATTTATTTCTAAATTAAAAAATTTTCCAAACTATTTTAATTTATTTTAAAATTGTAATTAAAAGAATGTGTTCATTTTCAAAAAAGAAAAACGTTTTCTGCTGTATTACTGTCTTACTTTAATGTACTTGTTTTGAATTAATAAACGGTTTTGCAAAACTTAAATAAATTTCACGATTGTTGTCCCCTGTTTCAGGTGGAACTCTTCAAAAAAGAAAACAAAAAGTTGTCATGAAAACCTCGAATGAAGAAGTGCCTTAAATTCTCTACCGATCTGTATACTTTTAACATATGGAAACTGTAAGAAGTTTTATTTCAAAATTGTATTTTGTTTAAAGATGCCTGATTGACACATAAAAATTTTTTTTTTTTCAAAATGATTACTTAACTCGGAAAAAGATAATAAAAAAATACTTACCCTACCAGTAACCCTAATTCCAAGTGGCAAGGTTTGTAAAACCACAAATAATCGACCAAGTTTAACAAAGTTAAGCCACCACCTAAGCCACCATTGATATTATTCATGTGTCAATGAAGGAAACGTGCATCGAAATAAAATTTCTCAAGTATATATCAGTTAATATCTTATATGCTTTTATATAGAGTGATGTGGTTCTTGGTTGATTAACTAGGTCTTACTGTGTCAGATATATACTCAAGAGTCAAAACAATGATAAGAATATTCTATTGTCGTGACCCTAATTATAACATATATGAAGTTAACACTTTTATGGTTATACATGTGACTAGGAACTGCCTGTGAATTTAATATTCCCTTAACACTTCCTCATTTGTTTAGAGTGAATGCCACTGGTATGGTATGAAGTTAGCATTGTTGGCATTAGGTAAAAGTTTTGGGCTGTCAACACCATCTATTGTAAAATAGTAGAGCAGAATATGGGTAAATTGTTCCATACACAACAGCGCTTTAGTCCAGTGTAATCAGAATTATGTAGAACTAGCTTGGGTGCCCAGCATTTCCCGGTTGTGTCAAGGTGTGTGTAAGGGGGTTGGTTGAGCCATAAAAGAAAACAACTCAAAATAGCAGCGAGTACCCATGCAAGCAAAAAAAACAAAAACAAATTGGTTGTACTAGTTATAATCATTAGTGATTGTTTTTAAAAATATAGTAAAACTAAAATCTGTGAATGAATTACAAAAAACAATATAAATTTATTTTACATGTGTAAAAAAAAAATTATTTTACATGTGTAAAAAAAAAAAATTATTTTACATGTGTAAAAAAAAAAAAATATTTTACATGTGTAAAAAAAAAAAAAAAAATGCAATGAAACGGCATAAATTTGCTAATTGTCCTTTAAAAGAATGCAGTTGATTTAAACAATTCTGAGAAATGTTTAAAATTTAAATAAAACATTTTTGTCGATAAAAATATTGACAAACTCATTAATAATTAAATTGAAAGTAAAATATCTAAAATATTTTATGGTGGAAGTTTGCTAAATCCTGGGAAAGATATTTTAATTGGAATTCATTATTGAGAAGAGTATTATTTATTAATTTTATTTATTGCGGACTATAATCCTCACCTTTTCTTAGTTGTTTCATGACGTTTTGGCCAATTATTCCTCTGGCCTTCGTCAGGTGGGAGAGATGTCCTAAAAGCGTGAAAAACCTTTTAATAGTTTCAAAGACTTGATGTTCATTTTCATGGCTTTGTGCTAGAATTGACAGGGAAGTTATTTGATTTATGTCTGAACTAGTTGTAAAATACAATATCTAAAGATATAAAAGATTGCTTAAGTGTAGATAGAAGGCAATAGAATCAAAAACCAATAATAAAAATGAATCGTGGTTATTACAAGACAAAGCTACATTCCTATAAACCTCGATCAAGAGACACAATCGCGATCCTTAAATGATCTGTGTTTGCAAAAACAAAAGATTAAAAAATTGAAAACAAAAAAGATGCAAGAAACTAGTAAAAGACTAAAAATTTACCAACATAAAAAATGCAGATATTTTTAAAACTATTTTAAAGAAATTTAAAATACGCAGGACGTGCAATAAGTAATTCCCCTGACCCACTTCCAGTTGTCTGATTTAGCTGAAATTTTGCATGTGCAATGATTTATATCTCTATGGATTATATGGCAAATTACAGCTCTGAAGTGATTGTGGTTTCTGTTTTACAGGTGTTTGAACTGAGTCAGGTGTGAAATGGAGCCTGTTGAATGTCGAGTAGTGATCCGGTTTTTGCATTTGAAAGGGCGCACACCACAGGAGACTTTTGATGAAATGAAAGAAACTTATGGTGATAATGGCCCATCATATGACCTTGTAAAATGCTGGCATCGTGAATTCAAACATGGCTGGAAGTCTGTGGAAACAGCTCCCAGACCTGGTCGCCCCCACCCCCCCTCTTCTGCCATTGATGAGGCATCTGTCCATCAAGTTGAGACTGTCATTTTGGAATATCAACGCATTACTATTCGCCAAATAGCCTAAGATGTCAAGATTAGTACAGGGTCTGTGGAAACTATCATTCATGACCATTTGCATATGCATAAGGTGTCTGCCAGATGGATTCCCAGGTTGCTCACACCATTCCAGAAGCAAGAACGCGTTGAATGCTCGAGGATGAATTTTGAGATGTACCAAGAAGATGAGTCAAAATTTTTCAAAAGACTGATTACACAGGATGAAACCTGGGTCTATCACTATGATCCAGAGACCAAAGCTCAGTCAATGCAGTGGAAGCACTTGGACTCACCACCTCCAAAGAAGGCAAGGGTACAGCCCACCGCTGGCAAGGTCATGTTCACAATCTTCTGGGACTAGGACAGAATAGTGATGACAGATTGCCTGGCAAAGGGTACCACAATTACAGGAGCCTATTATGCTTCACTTTTGAGAAAATTAAGAGAAGCTATCAAAATCAAGAGGCGGGGCAAGATCAGCAAAGGTACCCTCCTCCTGCAGGACAATGCTCCAGTCCACAACTCGCATGTCGCCAAATCAGAAGTTATGAAATTTTTCCCCATCCTCCCTACTCTCCTGACCTTGCACCCTCTGACTTTCACCTCTTCCCAGCCATGAAATTGTTTTTGAAAGGAAAGCGTTTCCCAGATGATGCAGCTTTGATTTCTGAAGTCACGTTGTGGGGTGTTCTACAAAAACGATCTCCAGAGCTGCCTCAAATGATGGGAGAAATGCATAACTCTGGGTGGTTCCTATGTAGAGAAAGACTAATAACTGTGCCAAGTTTCGTTTCTCTACTGCTATGGGAAGTGGGTCAGGGGCATTACTTATTGCACGCCCCTCGTATAATTCCAATTACTAACATTTTTTAAAATTAATTTTTGTTTCATATTTAAATTTCTATTTTAATGTAGCCTGAATTGTTTTCTTTGTAGAAGTTAGGTAAATTGTAATTATTTTCTGCTAAACGGAAAATGATCTAAATCAAAAACGACAGAATTTATTTTTTATGATGTCCATCTGTGGTTCAAATTACAGCAAAATCTGAGGATATGCAACATGCCTTTAATAAGTTTCCAGACTTTTTTGTACAGCCATTTAAAATTGTTGTAGACTTGAAAATTCAGTATGTTATTGCTATACATCTTATGAGATGATTGACCAATTTTTATAATTTCAGGTTCAAATGAACAGTTACAACAGAAATTGGAATACACCCTACTAAAGTTTGATTGTCACAGCTGGTGAATTTCAAAATTGTAATCTAGATATGAGGACACTTTAGAAGAATGATATGCTATAAAATTTTGTTTTTCAACTCAGAAAAAGTACAACAGAAACATATAGAATGCTACAGACTGCTTCTGGACCATCTTGCATGAATCGAGTAACAGTTTTTGAGTGGCATAAGAGATTCAAAGAAGACAGAGAGTCTGTGAGGGATTATGAGAGATGTGGAAGGAGTAAGGAAGTCAGAAAACCAGAGTTGATTAGCCAAATAAAGAATTCCATGAATAAGGACTGTTGTGTCTATAGAGACAATAAGTGCACAGTTTGATATTAGTGTGGGAATTGTACACACAATTATTTGTGAGTAACTGAAGTTGTGGAAGATTTATGTGAATGCACCAGTCCACAACTCCATTCTTTTCATAGACTATTTGACCAAGATGTCATCAAGACAGTTTCTCACCTTCTCTATAGTTCAGATCTTGCTCCCTGTTACTTTTGGTTATTCTCTAAGCTCAAGAAAAACCTTAGAGGCTGTCATTATGAGACAATTGAGGAGATGAAAGGGGTTGGGTTGAGAGTTATTGACATGCTCACACGAGGCCTTCCAGAAGTTGGAACGGTACAAGTGCATTGCAGCCGGAGGAGATTACTTCGAAGGAGACTAGAGTTTCATGTGCGTACTATCAATAAAAGTGCTCATACAAAAAAGTCTGGAAACTTATTGAAGGCACTTCGTAGGTTTAAAAATCTCAATTTCTTTCATGATTTGGCATGGAATTACCACATAGCAAAACAAAAGTTGCTGACTCCTCTAAAATGTTTGAATGGTCTGAAAGTGGGGTATCATTTTTCATTAAATTTAGATATATTGAGGTGATATATTGATCCCCCCCTCACTAAATTTTAAAATGTTTTTATTTTTATTCTTTCCTTCAAATTTTTAAGGCTGTTCGCAGGTTAACATTTAATGTAAGTAGGATCACAAGTTTCTTTTTTTTGTGGGGGGGTATTATTTAGAAGAGTATTAATCTATGATAATATCAAGTGATTTGCTGTTTATATTTTTTATGGATTCTTGCTGTTTATATTTTTTATGGATTCTTGTCACAGGCAAAATCTAGAATAGTTAACTATTCTAGATTTTGCCCGTGATTTTTCATTCACACACACACACACACACACACACACATACACTAATAGTGTTATATTTTTTTAGTATTCAACCCAATTATATTAACTATAATAAATGTATATTTGACCAGATGACATTTTATGCTCAAAGTTACAAAAAAATATGACAAGAAAAATAGAACAATATAGCATTGTTTCCATCAAATTCTCACTTTTCAAAAGCTAGTATTAACTATGATCAAAAATTTTAGGTTTCTGTATTACTGACCTGAGGAATTGTGAAATTTTTTGTTATGTTTTTGTTATATAATGCATATGTTCAGTTCAAAAAATTTTTTGTTATCGTTTTCTAATGCATATGTTCCGTTTAATGTCTTTGGAAGAATGTGTGCACCCTTATAAATCAATAGTTGAACACTTAACATGGAATTAACAACAAAACCTCTTAAAACAAAATGCAAAGTTTATTTTGACAGTCAAAAGTTATACTGTGTCTGGGTAAGAAAAAAGCCGAGCAGAAAGTACTTTGGTAGTCACAGATCAACCAGCAGTTCTTTGTGGTGTCCCAAGTTGATTAGTAGTTATCTTAAATGAAAATCGTCTATACTAGAGTGTCCAGTGGACAAGGACGAAAGAGAGGAGAAGGGTCTGTCTTCAATGCTTGTCAGGTTCTTTCTGCTGGCTGACTGATTCTGAAAAGGGCTAAAAAACGCTCCTTAGGGGACAGATGGAATTAATGCATCCTACGAGTTGGTTATTCAGTGTGTGGCCGAATCACATGACGGGGAGGCATTGATTCACAAGAGGATATAAATCTTTTTTCTTTGTGGCTTCTACACATCTTTTTTTTACATGCTAGCATGTGTTGGCTAGCTTTAAGAAATTGATTATTTCTCATTTATTCAAACTTAAACGCTACTGAAGAAATGTTACATGTTTTAGCATTAAACCCAGTTACAGTAACTAAAGTAAATGGATGTGTGGTATCTTTAAAAAATACTTAGACACAATCCTTGGAAGACGAAGCTATACTAAAATACAGGTAGCAGCTTTAAAAGAGATGCTTATCCTTAAAAGAGTCTTTGTATATAAATTTAAATCATAATGAAAGCAAATATTAGGTCAAAGAAGGATTCATTTAATATCCTCAAACTAACTGAAAATAACATTTTAACCAAAAGACAAAACTTAGGTATTAGCCACAGGAAAGGCCCCCTTGATTTTTGAAAGCTTACACTGAAGTAAAATGAAAAAAAAAAAGCAAAACAAAACAAGACCTTTTTCTTGTGAAGTGTGTGAAATAAAAATTTAAAAGAAAAATGAATTCAAAAGAATTCACACACACACACTTAGATAAACACTGTCCTTGAGTGTCTAAGGTCTCCCTGAACAGGGGTTTATCAGGACAATCTGGCATGAGGAACTTACCCTACAAGTAACCCCTGACAAAATATTCAAGATAGTATAGTATCCAAAGCATAAATAAAATCCCCTCACTATGGCTATCTTACACTGGCTTATACGAGAATTGGTGCACCTTCTTTGAGTGATGTTGCTTATAGAAACAACACTGTCAGATAACCCAGTAAGACCAAGAAACCACAAGAATCTTCTTTACTAACTCAGCATTATAGACTTTAATGAAAGATTCGAATATCTAAGACAAATGGAACTATCCGGCCTACAGATGGAGAATAGAAAGAATATTACCTAATAGACTTGTATATAATGTTTATTAGCTTTTCTACTTGTGGAGTATTTCATTTCAACCTTTGTGTCAGGTCCTTAAGAGAGAATATCTACATTGGGTCTTTCCCGCAACAGTTTTTTTTTTTTTTTCGCATATCAGACCTCCTTTACTTGAGATTTTCCCATGTTTTTGTTTCATTCAATCATGACATCCTCTCCCCTTTCCTTGACATGTAGACTTGTTATTTAAACATATTAAATTAAATCTTTGTTTATTTACAGGAAAAACTAACAACTAACAAACGAGAAAGTTGAAAGTATCTGGCCTGTAGATATCGAATATAAAGAATATTCTTTAAAACATCTATAAAATCAAAATGAAAACAAATGCTGGAGTTGAGAAGCGTTTTAGTTGTAAGGTATGTGAGTCATCATTTGCATACGAATCTATTTTAAAGATCCACATGCGAGCACATACAGGTGAGCGGCCTTTTACTTGTGATGTGTGCGATGCATCGTTTAAAACAAAAGGCAATTTAACTGAACACTCACGCATACACGCAGAAGTAAAACCGCACGTGTGTGACGTATGTCAATGTGCGTTCACGACGAAATCTTATTTAACAAAACACAGTCGGATACACAGTGGAGCAAAACCCTTTCCATGTAAAGTATGTGGCTCTACTTTTACGTGGAAGTCTTCTCTGAAGAAACATATGCAGACTCACACAAGAAAGAAACGTTATTCTTGTGAATTATGTGAGTCGTCATTTCTAAGCGAATCTTCATTAAAAACACATGTACGAACTCACACAGAAGGGAGACCTTTTCCTTGTGACGTGTGCGATTTTTCGTTTAAAGTCGAACGGCATTTGAAGGAACATTTACGTATACACACCGGAGAGAAACCTTATTCATGTGAAACATGTAAATCATCTTTCTCGTCGAAATCAGCTTTGTTCAAACACAGTCGAGTACATGCGGCAGAGAAGCCTTATTCTTGTGAAGTTTGTGGGTCATTATTTTCATGTCAGTCTACATTAAGCACACACCTGCAAATCCACACCAGAGAACAAAGTTATAATTATACGTGTGATACGTGTGGATTGTCACTATCCACAAAATCTGATTTTATATTGCATATTAGCCGACATGGCGAGAAATGTTTTCCTTGTGATGTGTGTGACTCTTTATTCAAAAAGAAATCTCAGTACATGGTTCACATGAGGACACACACTGGAGAGAAACCATATTCATGTGAATTGTGTGGTTCATCATTTTCACAAAAGTCTAATTTACAAATACACATGACAAAACACTCTGGGGAGAGACCATTCTCTTGTGGTGCTTGCGGGTCGTCCTTTTCTGCCAAAACAAGTTTAAAGATTCACATGCTAAGTCATTCTGATGAGAAACCTTTTTCATGCGGAGTATGTGACACGTCATTTAAGACGAACTATAAGTTGAAAGAACATGTTCGAATTCACACAGGAGAAAAACCTCATGTTTGTGAAGTGTGTAGCGCTGCATTTACGTTGAAATCTAATTTAACAAAACATGCCCGAATCCACACTGGAGAAAAACCTTATTCGTGTGGAGCATGTGGAGTATCGTTTTCATGGCGAGCTACTTTAAAGACACACATGCAGATACACACTGGTGAGGCAGATACATCAAAGACAAATTCATAGAACTTAGACAAACCTGAAAGGACTGATCCTAGAGTCAAAAGCAGAAAAATTATGAATTATTTGGTCCTAATGAATGACATGAAAGAAATATATTGGTTGTGGTAAGAAAAACATCAAACATCTGGGAGCATGAACCATCACTGATAACATCAAAGGGAAAGATGACACTATTTTATGACAAAAACATACAGGCAAATACACACTGAAGGTGACTGTGTTCTGTGACAAAGATCTACAGACGTGCAGATATATAATAGACAAGGCCATCAAACCAAACATGATATGAAACAAGCCTGAAAAAACTACACTCATTATTGATGGATGTCGCTGTCCCAAAGGACTATGGCCTTAATAGAGCTGAACAAGAAAAGATAACCAAGTATCAGGACCTAAAGAATGATTTAAAGATGACATGGTCTCTGAGAGAGATAGATATTATACTAGTTGTAATAGGTGCAACTGGCTTAGTGAAAAAGAATCTTAAGAAATACCTAGAAGCAATTCCTTTAAGACAAAACTGTAATGAAATACAGATTGCAGCCATAAAGGGAACAACAGCTATTCTAAAAAAAAAAAAAAGCCCTCGGATATAAATCCAAATCATAATGAAATCAAGTGTTAACTCCGAGAGGAGTTAGCTCCCTTGATCTCTTAAAAATATATCAAGTAAAATAAAAAAAAAATTAAAAAAGCGAAGCAGATACATCAAAGACAAATCTGTAGAACCTAGACAAACCTGAAAGCACTGTCTCATACAACTATGGCTAAATAGAGCCAAAAGCAAAAAAAAAAATATGAATTATCGGATCCTGATGAGTGACATGAAAGAAATATTGGTTGTGGTAGGAGAAACATCAAACATCGGGGAGCATGGACGATCACTGATAACATCAAAGGGAAAGGTGACAGTATTTTATGACAAAAACATAGAGACAGGCAGATACATAAAAGACAAGGCCATTAAGCCAGACATTGTAATATGGAACTGAAAGAACTGTGCTTATTATTGATGTCACCATTCCAAATGACTATGGACTGAATGGAACTGAATGCGAAAAAACAACAACATATCAGGACCTGAAAAATGATTAAAAAACGGTCTCTTAAAGAAATAAACATTTTACATTGTGATAAATGAAAAGTATTTTAAGAAATACTTGTAAGCAATTCCTGGAAGAACAATCTGGCAGGAAATACAGATAGCAACCATAAAGGGAACATCATCTATTCTTAAAAGAGCCCTTGGATATAAATTCAAATCTTAATGTTAAAGTTAGCCCGCTTGATCTCTTAAAACTGACTGAAGTAAAATAATTAAAAAAGAAAGCGAGTCAAATACATCAAAGACAATGCCATAAAATCAAATCTTGTCATCTAGAACTAATCTGAAAAGACAGCTCTCATCATTGATGTAACTGTCCTGAACGACTATGGCCTAAATAGAGTCGAACATGGAAAAAATTGCAAAATTTCATGACCTTAAGAATGATTTAAAGATGATGTCTCTAAAAAAGATAAACATTATACTGCTTTTGAAAGAAGCAACTTGTCTAATGAAAAAAAAATCTTAAGAAATACTTGGATACAATCCCTGAAAGGCCAAACTCTAGCAAAAAGCGGCCATAAAGGACACAATGTCTATTAAAAACCCTCAGATATAAATGCAAAGCATGATGAAATCAAGAGTTGATCTCTTAAAATTTATTTAAAAATGGAGACAGAATGCCTACTAGACACTATCTTTTTTGTATGTGAAAGAAAGCAAAAGACTTCATTTGCAAATCATACATGACAACTCGCTCTGCAAAAGGCACACCAAAACTTATCTTGAACAAAAATCCTGCAAAGGTGAAATCTGTAGTTCAAAATTCACTGATAATCTTCCTTCATATATATTTAATTACACATAAATCGTATAAGCACGAATGAAAATTCTTTGAAAATTTTTCTATTTACCAACAATTTTCATATCTTGAAATACACTGGAGAGGCAGATATATCAAAGACAGATCCATAGAACCTAGACAAACCTGAATGGACAGATCATCAATGTAACTGTCCCGAACGACTATGGCCTAAATAGAGCCGAAAGCAAAAAAATTATGAATTATCAGTACTTGATAAATAACATGAAAGAAATATTATACGGGAAATTTATTGAATGAAAATAAAAGTCTAAAAGATTTACTTCGACACAATCTCAGGAATCCCAAGCTGATGAGGATGAAACAAAGCGAAAAGTTTAGATCTGCACTAGACACTACCTTGAAGACTGAGTATACGAATGAGACAAACTCAATTGGAATTCATTTTTGAGATGAGCATTATATATATTAATTCATTTTTATTTCGGACTATTATTAGTCGGACCTTTATTAGTTGTTGTTTTTCATCTTTTATTGGTTTTGTTTATTCACAACGTTTCGGCCAACTATTCCTCTGGACTTCGTCAGGTGGTAACCGCGACAGATAGGAACTTCGAATCTCCTAACGGCATTCTCAGCAATCACTGCCATCCGTAGTTGTTGTCGTCTCACCACATTTTTGGCCAAGTAAACCTCTGACATGCTTTGGGTGGGATTGAAACCGCTATCTTCAGACAATGTTCATCTGGAACTGTAGAGATTCAACGTCTCTATCAACTGCGCAACGGGCCCCGAAGGGCGATCAAGGTTGGATTCTTTGATCTTATAAATCCATGTTTATTTATCATCTGATCTTCTATAGTCGTTCCGATTGGTATATATATTATTCCTTAATTGGAATTCATTTTTGAGATGAGCATTATATATATTAATTTATTTTTATTTCGGACTATTATTCTCATCTTTATTAGTCGTTGTTTTTCATCTGACGAAGGCCAGAGGAATAGTTGGCCGAAACGTTGTGAATAAACAAACCAATAAAAGATGAAAAACAACAACTAATAAAGATGAAAATAATAGTCCGAAATAAAAATAAATTAATATGAGACGAACTCGTAAAACCAGATATTGTCATCTGAAACAAACCTGAAAGGACAGCTTTCATCATTGAATGATTATGACCTAAGTAGAACCAAACAGAGTAAAAAAAATTACAAGATATCAGGACCTGATGAATGACCTTAAAATAACACGGCTTATTAAAGAAATAAGCACTATAAGTACATATACCAGCTCAAAAAGAGATGATGAAAGACTAACTGCAGTGAAGTACAAATAGCGACACTTAAAGGGGACAGCATCTATTCTCAAAAGAATCCTTGGATATAACTGCAAAGACGAGAAAATTTGAATGCTGACAAAATTTCAAAATAAATTTGGCAAGTGCTCGTCTGGGCTCCAATCTATGGTTCCCCCTTGCAAAACTTTCACAAGAAACACTCATCTAGCTGAAAACGCTATCAATAATTTCCCCCACTCTTTATCTGTCCCTAAACTTAAACATAGACTCCATGAACAAAGCTTCTTTCTTAGAACTGCACACCTGTGGAACTGTCTTCCGTTTACCTGCTTTCCAGCTGACTGAAAAGTCCAACGTAAACAAGTTCTTGAGCTGTTCGCCTTAAATAATCCAATTTACCAAACTTACACTACTAACGATTGCTATGATATTGTCCCATTGACTACGGTACACTCTTTAATTCTTATCTTTGAGTGGCTCCTGGGCCTTGATAAGTGATGAGTGCTTTGTAAAAAAAATATCTCACACCCAAATGAGATCACAATAGCACGTTACACACTGATGTTACATACAAAGATGTGTTAGTAATGTTATCTCCAATGACAAGATTACATTAGATTCTCCATCAGCCTAGATGAATTATTGTTCTGGAATCCAGCAAGATCAAGGAAAGACCAAAATGTGATAATGTCTATCCTTAAAAGAACACTAGGATATAAATTTAAATGGAAACGAAATCAGGATGGGAGCTCTTTGATCTCTTTCAAGTAAAATACATTTTAAAATTTGAGAAGTAAGATGTAAAATAAACGTAGCTCAAATAGTAACAACCGAGGCTGAAATACTAAATGTTTTGGTTTCGCTTCTAGCTGATGGCACGCAGGTCATATTTTTTCTTTTACCTTTGAAATCACTACTATATATCGGGTACAATATATATTAATTGATAGAGAATTGACTCTATAATAATGAATACAAAATCTGCATAAATTAAAATATATATAAGCATATTTTAAAACCGGGCAATGCCAGGTGGCCTGCTAGAATTAAACAAATGTAAAAATTGCAAAGCATGAGAATCATTACTTTCTACAAAATCTGATCATATTCAAAATAACATCTCAATTTATGATGCACGTGTGAAGCATATTTAATCATTTTCTAATACCTAAAATTTATCAGTAAAACTCAGTCATTTAAGACATTTATATTGGTCACGGCAATTAAAACTCTGTACTGGTTCCAACTTGAAATAAACATAGGGCACTGTCTGACAGTGAGCTCATTAAAGCTAAAAATCCATAAAACAATTTCAATTAGGAACAGATATCACATGCAATAATTGAATGAATTTAAAAGTTTCAATTTGTTTTATTTAAATAATTACATTATGAATTTGTTACTTTTAATGAGTGCATTTTATAGTAATAAAGATTTTAATTATTATAAATTTGCATTGGTCGTTTGAAAGTTTTTTTTCATTCATGACTCATATGTGACTCAATTCGTACAAAAAACATGCTGATTTCTTATATCAGTTTTCGCAAAGGCTGAAAACAACATAGAAATTGGGCATTTTTTTATCAACTTAAGTTTATTTCCAACTAACCTGGGTGCCCAGTGTTGCCCGGGTGTTTGGAGGTGTGTGTTGAGCAAAAAAAAAAAAAAGTGGTAGTAAGCAGACAGGTTCGAACCCATACCGTGAAGGAGGAAAAGAACATGAAAAATAAATGTGACATCTTTGCTGTTGCATCCTTCGCCCAAACTGGAAGTGACGAAGATTTAAATTAAGGCTAGTCAATCGAAAAGAGGGGATGACTTTTGGAAATATCAGCAAAAAAGCGACCCCCCCCCGCCTTCCTTGTAGAAAAGTGCTCAGTTGAGGGTGAAGGAATTAATGTTTTTAGCCAATTTTTCGATATTTGTCGTCCGAAGGATCAAGCTTCAAAATCTCTTGAAAATCTGTCGCCTCTGTAGAAAGTTTTAGGCAGACATACAAACATAAATACATATATTAAAACAGACAGGTGAGATTTATATTATAGACTAGTGGGACTACCCGGCATTGCTCGGGACCATAAAAACAATGAGAAAATTGAATTTGATTTTGAATATATTTTTTATTCTTAGGAGAGAGAATTTTTAATATCTATGTATCATTTGCTATTTCAAGCAAAATAATATTTTACCTGGCTAGGACGGGTATTAGACGTATGAAATAATTGTATCTTACCTAGGGTAGATAATTTACAGCATGTATATGAAATAATTTTACCTTTGCAAGGACGGTGAATATACAACATATATTTAAGATAATTTTACCTTTGCAAGGACGGTGAATATACAACACATATTTAAGATAATTTTACCTACACTAACACCGGTAATTTAAATACATATATGAAACAATTTCACATACTTTTTGACCCCAAAACGGACATTACTCTCTCCAACCCGACCCCCAAAAGAGAACTCAAAATTAACCCAACCCCCAAAAGAGAACTTAAAATTAACCCAACCCTCAAAAGAGAATTTAAAATTAACATAATCCTGCTTCTTTCTACCCACCTCTCCAACCCTCACATCATGCCCAGATGATAACATAAAAAATTCAAAAAAATATAAATCACCCCATACAGAAACTGGCCTAGTAAACTTTCATAGTAAACCAACAATATATATGTATTAATCTAATTTTGTGGTCGTAAACTGTTTAAGCCATATCCGGAATCGACTTCACAAATAAAGTAATTTTGAGATAGAAAATTGTTTAAGCCATTTCTGGTACAAACTTCATATTCTACCATCCTCATTTAATCCAGAGTGATGCTGATTATTCTGCTAGTATAAATTTGCCTCTATCTCATTCAATATGGGGCAACACCAGGAATTCTGCTAATAGATATTTCCATCAATATCCTTCAATCTGAGGTGACGCCGGGGATATTGCTACTATATTTTCTCACCTATCTCATTCAACTTTGAGCAATGCCAGGTATTCTGCTAGTGTATATGTGCAGCCATCTTATGCAATCCCGAGCGATGCCAAGTATTGGTCTATTCTGTATTTGTACCTATCTTATTCCATCCCAGGCGATGCCAAGTATTCTGTTAGTATTTATTTGAACCTGCCTTATAAAATCTCAGGCGATGCTTCTATATATTTCCACCTATCTCATTCAATCCAGAGCGATGCAGGGTATTCTGCTAATATATATTTCCACGTATCTCATTCAATCCAGAGCGATACCAGGTATTTTGCTAGTATATATTCTAGCCTACATTATTCAATCCAGGGCAATGCGGGGTATTCTGCTAGTATGTATCTCACATTTCATAATTTTTCATAATTCTTGAATATGTTACTAACTTTGACAATCATTTCTCATGATTTAACCCACATTATTGTCCCCTTCTTACTAAAATAATAACTTTGACACATTGTTTGGGCTGTTTATTTCATTGCAAAAACACTAATCAAATAAGTCGCATTTCATCATTTTTACATTACAAACACACTAATCAATAGTCATGTTTACTCGTAAATGGTTTCTGCGATTTCCAGGACTGTCTTCATATCCCTCACCCCACTGTAAAAAATATACATGAAATATTCCAGAGTAGTTACCCATCTGATAATGACCAAGTTCATTGTTTGTTAACTTTGGTGATTTCCATAAATCATTTGGAATTACCAAGTAGTCACCCATCTGATAATGACCAAACAATGTTGCTTAACTTTGGTGATCTACATGAAGCTATTTGTATTCCCAAGTAGTCACTCATCTGAGAATGACCGGGACAATATTGTTTAACGTTAAAGATCTATATATAGCATTTGGTGTTCCCAAGTAGTTACCAATATGTAGATGCTGCCGTCTAAGTGTTCCGTCGTGCTAGAAAGAAAAGCACTTTCATGCACACAAAAGAAAAAACAACTCCGTGCTCTATTCTACTGATTAAATTCCAAAAAAGGGCACTATTATTAAAACAATGATTGTATATTATTCTAATGGTATTCGACAATGAAGCTACATCCAAGGGAGGTCACTCACATATTATAACAATGATTGTATATTAATCTAATGATATTCGACAATGAAGCTACATCCAAGGGAGGTCAGTTGCATGTTGTAACAATGATTGTATATTATTCTAATGGTATTCGACAATGAAGCTACATCCAAGAGAGGTCACTTGCATATTATAACTATGAATGTATATTAATCTAATGGTATTCGACAATGAAGCTACATCCAATGGAGGTCACTTGCATATTATAACTATGATTGTATATTAATCCAATGGTATTCGACAACGAAGCTACATCCAAGAGAGGTCACTCGCATATTATAACAATGAATTCCTTAGTTTGGTATTAGTCTCAGCATTACATTGATTTTAATACCCTTCCTCCTTAACTCCAGATTATATAAAAAATATAATCTCCCAATAATAAGAATGGCTGTCTGAATAATGTTTTTTTTTTTCAGAATTTGGAATCAGCAGTTTAGTGATGTGTTGTTTGGAATATGACATTTTGTCTCAATTTAGTATACAAAAAGTATATAATATGTATCTTTTTTTTACTTGGTCTTTTGGCTAAGATCAAAGTGTAGTATCTGTTCTTAGAATTCAAGCGGTTTCATCTTTCGCCCCCCCCCTCCCACTAAGGAAATAAGGAGGTCATGCTTTGCATGTCGAGCTTTTGAGAAACAAACGTCACTCAAAAATAAAGATAACCTTCTAAATAATAATGTTTTTAGTTCAGATGTGATTTTTGGAATATGGCACCTTGTCTCAATTTAGTATTCGATAGATATAAATTATGCATCTTTTTATAATAGAAGATAATGGTCGGTAGGAAATTAAGCTGTATAAGATGGTTACTTGGTCTTTTGGCTAAGATCAAAGTGTAGTATCTGTTCTTAGAATTCTAGCGGTTCCATCTTTTGCCTTCCTCCCTCTAAACAGAAATAGTGTTAGTAATACTAAAAAGAAAATGGCATTTGGCTTTGTTTTTTGTAAACACAGCAATCGCTTAATATTTTTAAGTGTTAATTTTTTTTTTGTAATTGACATTTTTGCTTGTCATTTTTTGTTTAACTCTCGATTTTTAATATTTTTTAACCTGATAATAAATTAGGTAATATTTTCATAATGTGTAAGTTAATATTTTAATTTGTATGATACTCGCATTTTTACCGATAAAAATCTCTTATTATAAGCATATGTTTTGCTCACCATTACAGCTTGCTGACATCAAGATCACGTGACATGATTCAGCGTTTTTTGCAATTACCTATAAATAACCTTAGAATCAATTTAAAATACTTAATGTTTAACGTTAAAATGTCACTTTTTGGCCCCCCCCCTGTAGAAAAACTGCCAGCTGACCAACTTAGAGTGGACTGTTTGGGCCAAAATTTCGATATTTTCCGTCCAGAGGTTAGAGCTTTAATATGATACCAAATTTATCAATTTTTGTTGAGTCTGTCAAAAGTTTTAGGTGGACATACCAACATACATACATGCTAACAGACATTTGAGATTTATATATATAGACTAGCAGGAGGGTACCCAGCTTGGCCCAGGTGTGTGTAGGTGTGTGTGTTGGGGGGGGTGATCAAAACAATCCAGTTTAAAAAAAAAACCGTTGGCTAGGTGTTTGGAGGTGTAAAAGGGGAAAAAAAAGTTTTAGTAGGAAAGTAGGCTTGAACTCCGAACCTTTGATGTGGAGATGGAAACGAAATGGAAAAAAACCCTGGGACCTAGC
Source organism: Euprymna scolopes (assembly GCF_053919585.1). Classification (NCBI taxonomy): domain Eukaryota; kingdom Metazoa; phylum Mollusca; class Cephalopoda; order Sepiida; family Sepiolidae; genus Euprymna; species Euprymna scolopes. The sequence goes on along the minus strand of NC_136502.1, from coordinate 46,986,784 downwards.
CATCTCGGCCACGAGAGAAGAGGAATGAAAAACCTCTTAACGTTTATAAAATGAAATTAACATGTGCGATAGACTTAAGTCGCGTGGTGTTTGACCTTGAAACATGACGTGGCTGCCAGCCAGTTTTCGGTTGTTTTATACTGAAAAGCGAAAGATACACGGGACGCTCTAAAAATCTGAAAAAATAACGCATGAAAGTCGGGCAAATTAAATAGACAGGTGACCCCCCGTTCATAACTCATATATATTATCATTTAGACGTGGTATAAAAAGTTTTAAGAAGGAATGAGCCGACCGAAAAGTCCAGCGAAAAAAGCCTTTTACAGACATACACAAAAAGCGAACACACATACATACATACATACATACATACATTTTCGCTTTTATATATATAGATGCCAAGAACTTTTTTATTGCCATGGTTAATAGCACTTTACTTGAGAGTCCAACATCCAAATTTCCTGGCAAAACATAGGTAACATGCATTGGAACAAATACATAGAATATTTAATGTTAAGTTTGCTGCAAGGTAGGTGGGCCTCCTCTAACGGGCTAGAAATCTTCTCGCACCTGTCAATATCTACAAAGTCAGCATGGAGTATTGCTGCCATATCTTGGTTGATACACAAATCACTAGCCTATCGTTCTTAGGGGCCAAATAATTATGTCTAATTTAATAGGTTCAAAAATGTCTATCCCGTTGCTTCAATGTTGCATCCCTATGCTTGTTTTTCAAGTACTTTAACAATGCCAGAAAACTTTCTACTCCAATAGTTTCTTTCAACAAACTGCTTCCTTTGGAATTCTCCCCCTGCTCCCTTTTTCCCTGACTGCATCAACATGCAGAAATTTAAATGCAGTATGAACAAAATCTCAAAGTACAACTTCTCAGATTTCCACCATAAATATGGCACCTGATCCACAGTAAACATTTATTTTTCAGTTGCAATGTTCTTGCTTGGGGTGTATATATACGTATATGTACATATACAAGGTGAGTCACGGAAAACGGATGCTTTTAGACCGCTCCTTGCAGAGTTTTGTTTTCCTTAAAAACATCTGTTTTCTGTGATTCGCCCTGTGTATATATATATATATATATATATATATATATATATATATATATATAGAAAGAGAGAGAGAGAGAGAGAAACGAATGTTTTTAAAGAAACAAAACTCCGCAAGATGAGCAAGGAGCCTTCTGAAAGCATCCGTTTCCCATGACGCACTCGGTATCATAAATGAACAACCATTGTGCTATATTGTCGAATCCAAGGCTTTATTCATCCTACCAATCATTTTTTCTCAAATAAAAACTTTGGTACATTTTTATAGATATGTTTCGTTCATGTAGAACAATTAATATTTTTATATTAACATTGAATATTTCCTTCTATGGAGTTGTTAGAAAAACCAAAGTTTTTAAAGAGAAAAATGATATGATGTAAAAGATTCATGAAAAAATAGAAAACTTACATCATTGTATTTTGTTGACGACCATCTTTGTTTTTGCAAGGAAATATTCAAATATTGATTGTTCCCCATGAATGAAACAGAGCTGTAAAAATGCACCAAAGTTTGTTCCGTATTTTGGGGGAAAATGATTGGTAAGATGAATAAAAACTTGAACTTTGTAGTATAGCAAAATTGTTCTTCATTTATAAATGTTCTGTAGTTATCTCTATATAAATAAAATGAACTCATTTTTTCCCGTCAGATTTTGACATTAATAGGATTAAAAATCAAGATATTTCATGCAAATATAATATGCACAAACGGCAGAACAATATCTGAGGTGTGTTATAGGCTTATTATTTCTCAAATTCCTCGATAATCTTAGATTTCTATACTTTTTCTGCTGAGAAGTCACGGCCAAAATCGGTTAAGATCAATGAAAGTGGTAAAATATTTTCTCTCTAATAAATTCCTCCTCCCCCTGCCACCACTTAACACCGTTTGGGGATCGTTCACAAGGAACAGTTGAGAAGAGAACACCGGTTTGGCTTCGTAGTTCTTTCATGTGAAGTTATTTAAAATCACTAAACTAAGCTGCAGTGCTCTGTGGCGTAGTGGTTAGCGTGCTGGACAATTCACATTATATTTTCACGTTCGCGCCGACCTACCGTAGTCGTTTTTTTTTTGTTTTTGTTTTTTTTCCTAAACAACTGGAATGGACTTTTCTTGGTGGCCGAACTGTTAACGTTGCAGATGTTTTTTTTTTTTTTGTTTTTTTTCACACTTTATTTTCCTACTTTTACTCATGACTCCGGGTTTGATCCTTCCTACTTACCTACCATAACATTTTTTAAAACTCCCCCCCCCGTCCCGGAAACAAACACTCGGGCAACGCCGGGTACCCTCGCTAGTATTTAATTTATTTATTAAATAAACATGAAACTTCTAATTAAAAAAAAAATGGATTGGTATACACAGAGTAAAAAAATAATCACAAGAGTGTACGATTTCATGTGTATATACATATATATATATATATATATATATATATATATATTAGTTACATAATATATATACAAGAAGAAGAAAAATTAAAATTTTGTAAATTAGAATTTAAACATTTATTGTTTGACATAACGAATACAAGGTGAAAATGATTTTTTTTTTTTCATGGACTTTCAAAGAATAGCACTTATCTTTGGAGGAAAAATAGTTATCAAAATAATATTTATAGGCTGGCTATAATTTTGCTAGTTAGCACACAAATTAAAAACCTAAAAATGTAAAAGAAGTCATTAAAAAAAAAATAATCAATGGATGCATAAATTTTGGATTTTATCACGTTTTCAACTTTTATATTTCTGGTTAAAGGTTGAAAGGCGAGCAAAAATTCAATGATTATAAAATGTAAACTGAGTGGTTGAAAGTACATCAGTAAAAGTAAGAAAATTCATAAAGGACGCATTGGCTTATTAATTATGCCTTGAAAAAGTTTACATGGGAAAAGATTGAAGGAGTGAATATTATTATTGACCAAGAGTTGCAAAAGAAACAACCACTTCTATGGGCCACGATTTTCAAAATGATTAAGACTGCAAATAATAGCAGGATGGATTTGGGGGAAAGGGTGACATCTGAGGGCAAATTAACATTTCTATTCCCTCATGAGAGTAGCCTTAAAGAATGGTCAGATACACAATAACCAATTGACCTTCAGGGCAGCCTAATTTTGATCAAACTATTGAAGGACTATTGTAATATAAAGGTTAGGAATTTATTACTTAATTTTTATAACTGTTTCTCTGGGTTCTTTCACAAAATATTTCTGTTTATATTTCTTATGTGGGGAAAAGGGGCTTCTGCAGTATGCCAACTGAATATTATTTCAACCACCCACGTAACATTTATCACTTGGATTAAAAACTGTTTGTTACAGTAAGATCGTGTATGTATCTTATCGCACATGTTTTGTGACCGTGTCCTCAAGTTGCTTGCATTTGTGCCATTGTTCTTTATCCTCTTCAGACAAAAGCCTTATCACCACACAGAGGCAACTGTGAGATGTTCTCCCCTGAGATCTAGAGACAAACTGATTTACTTTCTCTCAAATCTCATTCTCCAAATGTAAATCTTGCCAATCTTTCCAAATCACGTTCCCACTAGTTGGACCCAGCACAGGTACGTTTCTGGCATAACCCTATGATCTTTTCCTATCACTCAACTAGACTGTGTTCACAACAGATCTTTGAACTTAAAATAGAACTATGTATTCAGGAAACACTTATGCACTGTTTGGGTAAAAGCATTTTGAATGGATGTGTAGAGGAATTAGAGAAACAACGCCAGTTGTAGATGCACTGGTGAGTGGTTTCTCTTGGCTTGGAAGCAGATAGCTGATGAGGGTTTTGAGAAAGCACGTTCTCCCGTATGGGTCAAAACTCGTGAGAGAATGTATGCAACCTCACAGGGTAGAACACATTTATCCTCCATGTTACATACAAGCCTTACATTGGCGAAACATATCCATCCTATCAATGCTAGAGGTCTTCATCCAGTGGGTGACTTATGAACATTTGTATTGCTCTGTTATGTTGTGTGACTTGCTCATATTGTGTTAATTAATATCTATATTTCCACTTGGGATTCGTCTAGTTAGTTATTATACATAATTTGTACTAGTGAAGCATTTTCTGTTTCAGATTAATTAATTTAACTATTGTTATATTACAAAACTGAACAAGAAAGGGACACACGAAAAGGTCGAGTTTAAACTTTTATTTAAAGTTAAAACGATCATGAAATGAACTGTTGAATTTGTCAGGATATGTCAGTGGCGGCGGCGGTGGGACGCTGGTAGGAATGCTGGTTAGGTGTTGATATGAACTCGGCAACAATCTGATGTTATTGTCAGGCAGTAGCAGGAACAGTGACGACAGGAGTGTGCCTTCGGTGTTTTGGTGTCTGGAATACAGGTGTGGCAGCAGCGACGGCAAAAGAGGAGTAGTCTTAAAAGCTGCTGTCCGGTAGCACAAGGGGGTTGGTGGCGACTGTGGTGAGGAATAATCTTAATAGCTGCTGTTGCTGATGGAAATTTGGTGATGGTGGCTGCTGACGGAACAAAGTTCACACCTTGACACGCTGAGCCGATCTGCCTGTTTGTCTACAACTACGTCTGCAACACGAGTATTTATATTCGTGTTGCGGACATAGTTGTAAACAAAGGTGGCTTTCAGTGCTGGTCATCATTTTCATTTTTTATTTGTATTTGTTTTTGTGTTTTAATTTGCTGAAGTAGGTTGTCTGTTTCACGTTTGTATTCATGTGTTGCATCAATTTGTAGCTAAGAAAATTGTGAATGTGTACTAGAAGGTATTATACTGTTACAGTGTTTTATGAGATAATTATGTGTGTATATATATTTTGAGATAATTATGTGTGTATATATATTTTGAGATAATTATGTGTGTATATATATTTTGAGATAATTATGTGTGTATATATGTTGCCTGAGTTCCATCTGCTGTGATGTTTGTGCTTTGGATTTTGATTTTTGTTCCGATGGACGGCTTCCTCTGGCAATTTTCTTTGTTGAGGTGAGTTGCAAGTTATTCCGTTGATGTGGGTATATAAAGAAATGGGCTTTGGTATTGTCGTGTGCATTTAGTGTGATCATTTATGTTGTATCGACGAACGGGGTTTGTCTTAGTGTCACCATTAATGTCACTGTTCCTGCTGGTTTCTGGTTTATTCATGTAAATATGGAAGGATATGTGATATAACACTATGCGACAGCAATACGCCCGACAGATGCATACTTAAAAAAAAAAAAAACGTAATATATACACTTGTAGCAGTCATATTTAGTAACATTTCTTTCTTTTTGCAGAGGGCAATCCCTGCAAGGTGGTCATATAATGATTGCCCAGGCCCTTATGGGGATTTGCAGATCAGGCAGAGAGATTTCTGGCACAAAAAAAAAACATCTTTACTGCCTCTATCTACTGAACTGCAGAGAAAGGTTATTTCCATTTGAAAATATATCACTTTAATAAAATTCATTGCTTTATTATCAGCAGTAATTATCAATTCATACGCTGGAAATTGCATAAGCATGAAACTCTAGTTTCTGTAAGTAAAAAAAATTGATAGATATTTAATATAAATTTATAAAATATATATATATATATATAAATTTATGAAATATATATATATATATATATATATATATATATATATATATATAAATTTATGAAATATATATATATATATAAATTTATGAAATATATATATATAAATTTATGAAATATATATATATAAATTTATGAAATATATATATATAAATTTATGAAATATATATATATAAATTTATGAAATATATATATATAAATTTATGAAATATATATATATAAATTTATGAAATATATATATATAAATTTATGAAATATATATATATATATAAATTTATGAAATATATATATATATATAAATTTATGAAATATATATATATATATACAAATTTATGAAATATATATATATATATAAATTTATGAAATATATATATATATATAAATTTATGAAATATATATATATATAAATTTATGAAATATATATATATATATAAATTTATGAAATATATATATATATATAAATTTATGAAATATATATATATATATAAATTTATGAAATATATATATATATAAATTTATGAAATATATATATATATAAATTTATGAAATATATATATATATAAATTTATGAAATATATATATATATATATATATATATAAATTTATGAAATATATATATATATAAATTTATAAAATATATATATATATATAAATTTATAAAATATATGTATATATATAAATTTATAAAATATATATATATATAAATTTATAATATATATATATATATATAAATTTATAAAATATATATATATATATAAATTTATAAAATATATATATATATATAAATTTATAAAATATATATATATATATAAATTTATAAAATATATATATATATATAAATTTATAAAATATATATATATATATAAATTTAAAAAATATATATATATATATAAATTTAAAAAATATATATATATATATAAATTTATAAAATATATATATATATAAATTTATAAAATATATATATATATAAATTTATAAAATATATATATGTATATATATATATAAATTTATAAAATATATATATATATATATATATAAATTTATAAAATATATATATATATATATAAATTTATAAAATATATATATATATATAAATTTATAAAATATATATATATATATAAATTTATAAAATATATATATATATAAATTTATAAAATATATATATATATATAAATTTATAAAATATATATATATATATAAATTTATAATATATATATATATATATATATGTATATAAATTTATAAAATATATGTATATATATATAAATTTATAAAATATATATATATGTATATAAATTTATAAAATATATGTATATATATATAAATTTATAATATATATATATATATATATATAAAAATTTATAAAATATATATATATATATATATAAATTTATAAAATATATATATATATATATAAATTTATAAAATATATATATATATATATAAATTTATAAAATATATATATATATATATAAATTTATAAAATATATATATATATATATAAATTTATAAAATATATATATATATATATATAAATTTATAAAATATATATATATATATATAAATTTATAAAATATATATATATATATATAAATTTATAAAATATATATATATAAATTTATAAAATATATATATATATATATAAATTTATAAAATATATATATATATATAAATTTATAAAATATATATATATATATAAATTTATAAAATATATATATATATATATAAATTTATAATATATATATATATATATATAAATTTATAAAATATATATATATATATAAATTTATAATATATATATATATATATATAAATTTATAAAATATATATATATATATATAAATGTATAAAATATATATATATATATAAATTTATAAAATATATATATATATATAAATTTATAAAATATATATATATATATATATAAATTTATAAAATATATATATATATATATAAATTTATAAAATATATATATATATATATAAATTTATAAAATATATATATATATATATAAATTTATAAAATATATATATATATAAATTTATAAAATATATATATATATATAAATTTATAAAATATATATATATATATAAATTTATAATATATATATATATATAAATTTATAATATATATATATATATATATATAAATTTATAAAATATATATATATATATAAATTTATAAAATATATATATATATAAATTTATAAAATATATATATATATATAAATTTATAAAATATATATATATATATAAATTTATAAAATATATATATATATATAAATTTATAAAATATATATATATATATAAATTTATAAAATATATATATATATATAAATTTATAAAATATATATATATATATAAATTTATAAAATATATATATATATATAAATTTATAAAATATATATATATATATATAAATTTATAAAATATATATATATATATATATAAATTTATAAAATATATATATATATATAAATTTATAAAATATATATATATATATATAAATTTATAAAATATATATATATATATATACATTTATAAAATATATATATATATATATAAATTTATAAAATATATATATATATATATATATATAAATTTATAATATATATATATATATATATAAATTTATAATATATATATATATAAATTTATAATATATATATATATATATATATAAATTTATAAAATATATATATATATATAAATTTATAAAATATATATATATATATAAATTTATAAAATATATATATATATATATAAATTTATAAAATATATATATATATATATAAATTTATAAAATATATATATATATATATATAAATTTATAAAATATATATATATATATATAAATTTATAAAATATATATATATATATATAAATTTATAAAATATATATATATATATAAATTTATAAAATATATATATATATATATATATAAATTTATAAAATATATATATATATATAAATTTATAAAATATATATATATATATAAATTTATAAAATATATATATATATATATATAACTTTATAAAATATATATATATATATATATATAAATTTATAAAATATATATATATATATATATATAAATTTATAAAATATATATATATATATATATATAAATTTATAAAATATATATATATATATATATATAAATTTATAAAATATATATATATATATATATATAAATTTATAAAATATATATATATATATATATAAATTTATAAAATATATATATATATATATATAAATTTATAAAATATATATATATATATATAAATTTATAAAATATATATATATATATATATATAAATTTATAAAATATATATATATATATATATATAAATTTATAAAATATATATATATATATATATAAATTTATAAAATATATATATATATATATATATATATATATATATATAAATTTATAAAATATATATATATATATATATATATAAATTTATAAAATATATATATATATATATATAAATTTATAAAATATATATATATATATATATAAATTTATAAAATATATATATATATATATATAAATTTATAAAATATATATATATATATATATAAATTTATAAAATATATATATATATATATATATAAATTTATAAAATATATATATATATATATATAAATTTATAAAATATATATATATATATATATAAATTTATAAAATATATATATATATATATAAATTTATAAAATATATATATATATATATATAAATTTATAAAATATATATATATATATATATAAATTTATAAAATATATATATATATATATATAAATTTATAAAATATATATATATATAAATTTATAAAATATATATATATATAAATTTATAAAATATATATATATATAAATTTATAAAATATATATATATATAAATTTATAAAATATATATATATATATATATATATATATATATATATATATATATATATGTATAAATTTATAAAATATATATATATATATATAAATTTATAAAATATATATATACTAGCGGGGGTACCCGGCGTTGCCCGAGTGTTTGTTTCCGGGACGGGGGGGGGAGTTTTAAAAAATGTTATGGTAGGTAAGTAGGAAGGATCAAACCCGGAGTCATGAGTAAAAGTAGGAAAATAAAGTTTGAAAAAAAACAAAAAAAAGCATCTGCAACGTTAACAGTTCGGCCACCAAGAAAAGTCCATTCCAGTTGTTTAGGAAAAAAAAAAAAAACGACTACGGTAGGTCGGCACGAACGTGAAAATATAATGTGAATTGTCCAGCACGCTAACCACTACGCCACAGAGCACTGCAGCTTTTAGTGATTTTAAATAACTTGACATGAAAGAACTACGAAGCCAAACCGGTGTTCTCTTCTCAACTGTTCCTTGTGAACGATCCCCAAACGGTGTTAAGTGGTGGCAGGGGGAGGAGGAATTTATTAGAGAGAAAATATTTTACCACTTCCATTGATCTTAACCGATTTTGGCCGTGACTTCTCAGCAGAAAAAGTATAGAAATCTAAGATTATCGAGGAATTTGAGAAATAATAAGCCTATAACACACCTCAGATATTGTTCTGCCGTTTGTGCATATTATATTTGCATGAAATATCTTGATTTTTAATCCTATTAATGTCAAAATCTGACGGGAAAAAATGAGTTCATTTTATTTATATAGAGATATATATATAAATTTATAAAATATATATATATATATATATATATAAATTTATAATATATATATATATATATAAATTTATAATATATATATATATATAAATTTATAATATATATATGGCGATTAAGCTACACTGAATATTCCGCGTTTCATCCACTCTATGACTCTTCAGGCTTATGCGCATAAGCCTGAAGAGTCCTAGTGGATGAAACGCGGAATATTCAGTGTAGCTTAATCGCCATATATATTTTATAAATTACTAACTAGCTCTTCCTATGTATTGAGAACTTTTGAAGTAAATACTTAAAGTTTATGCATAAATCTATACTTTCGTATATTAATTTTATGTGAGTAAATTAAGTAGTTATATATATTGTACCATTAAAACGAGTGACATTTTGTGCTCCAGAATTTATTTTTCTACATAGTCACCGGTATTCTCAATGTACTTTTGCCAGTGATAATTGAGAGCTTTGATGCCTCGGTCATAGGAGTCAACACCTGCTGAGATGGTCTTTTTTTTCAGAGCTGTGATTATGGTGTTTTTGTTAGGGATGTGCTACCCATGTAATGCATCCTTCAGAGTTCACAACACGTGGAAGTCTGATGGTGCCAGGTTGGGACTATATGGTGAGTGAGATACGAGGGGTGTGCAATAACTAATGCCCCTGACCCACTTCCAGTTGTCTGATCTAGCTGACATTTTGCATGTGCAATGATTTATATCTCTACGGGTTATATGGCAAATTACAGCTCTGAACTAATTGTGATTTCTGTTTTACAGGTGTTTGAACTGAGTCAGGTGTGAAATGGAGCCTGTTGAATGTTGAGCAGTGATCCAGTTTTTGTATTTGAAAGGACGAACACCACAGGAGACTTTTAATGAAATGAAAGAAATTTATGGTGATAATGCCCCATCATATGATCTTGTAAAACACTGGCATCGTGAATTCAAAAATGGCCGAGAAGTCTGTGGAAACAGCTCCCAGATCTGGTCGCCCCCCACTTCTGCCGTTGATGAGGCATCTGTCCGTCAAGTTGAAGCTGCCATTTTGGAAGATCGGCGCATTACTATTCGCTAAATAGCTTAAGATGTCAAGATCAGTACAGGGTCTGTGGGAACTATCATTCATGACCATTTGTATATGCATATGGTGTCTGACAGATGGATTCCCAGGTTCCTCACACCATTCCAGAAGCGAGAACGCGTTGAATGCTCAAGGATGAATTTTGAGATGTGCCAAGAAGATGAGTCAAAGTTTTTCAAAAGACTGATTACACAGGATAAAACCTGGGTCCATCACTATGATCCAGAGACCAAAGCCCAGTCAATGCAGTGGAAGCATTTGGACTCCAAAGAAGGCAAGTGTGCAGCCCTCCGCTGGCAAGGTCATGCCCACAGTCTTCTGGGACCAGGACGGAGTAGTGATGACAGATTTCCTGACAAAGGGTACCATAATTACAGGAGCCTATTATGCTTCACTTTTGAGGAAATTAAGGGAAGCTATCAAAATCAAGAGGCGGGGCAAGATCAGCAAAGGTACCTTCCTCCTGCAGGACAACGCTCTGGTCCACAACTCGCATGTCACCGGATCAGAAGCACAGTGATGATATGGACAAAGTATCCGTCACCTTTGGCTTTGTACTGATTCAACAAGTTCTGACGGATATTCCGTCTTTTAGTATTTTAGGCTTGTGCATTCATGGAAACGACCTAGCACAGATTTTTCTGTATCCCAGGGATGACATCATTTCCAGTGCACTGACATTTGTGCAGTCATGAACGCACGCAGACACACACACACGCACACTTGCGTGCAAATAACAAACCATTATTCATTGCAATTTTCCCCGTGCATTTTGAAAAAAATATATTCTCTCAGCAACAGCACAATTTCAAATATGCCCACACACTTTTCTCAAACAACAAAAGTAAAAATAACATGTTTGGCGGATGTAGGTGAAAGCAGCATCACGTGACACGACCAGCCAATGAGAAAATTAAGAAAATAATTTTTTTTAATGAATTTTCAAATGCCAAAATATCAGCAGAAGCTAATGCTTTCTGGAGCTGGTTTGGATCTATAAAAAAGAGCACTTTATGCTCAAACAAGTCAGTCAACCTTTTGAGCAGCATGGCATAGACATCAATGTCGACCCGTCCGCATTGGACGTTAAGCACGCATACGCCCGACAATTAATTCCTCCACATGGAGACAGACTTGCTACCCTAATGGACTTTTTACTCTTTTCTATCTCTCTCCTAAGTAAGTAAGGGACTTTTATATTGTTTAATCCTTCCTTAAAAAGAATAGTTTTCTTCTTTACATAAAAACATTTAATTACCTCAGTCACCATTCACAAAGAAAACAACCTTTTCTATTCATTTATTTATTTACAATAATTTGAAATTAATCTCACTTAAACTTCTGACCCTCAGTACGCATTCGTGTTCCACTCTACACACTTTACTCACTGTTATCCACTAATCAGCATGAGTGAGTTGGTCAAGGTGCACAGTGTTTTCTGGGAGGGGGGAGGCTGTGCATGGGCATCTGGAGTGCACTTTATTACTCAAATCTCTGTCACTACTCTGAAATCAACAAACCCATCTCCTAACTGTGCTGACATCAATTGCATCATCTTCGTAATCGTTCAACAGGCATCGGTAAATGTTGATTGGTTCAATTTTTTTTCCTGCATAGAGGAATTAAATGACGCATCAATGCTTTTGACATGCATCCATAATGGAGAGTGCTTTCTTAGAGTCTCACACCGTCAATATTGGCAACAAAGAAGTGAAACTTTCAAGTCTTGAATGCATAAGTTCGGTCATCATAACAATGCAATTTGCAATCCTCTCTGATTCATTCGGGTGGAATAAAAAATAGAAGGTATTACTTTTGGAACGACCCTCGTATATATCTATCTATTTATATATATCTTCTATAATATAAAGCTGAACGTGTGTGTGTGTGTGTGTGTGTGTGTGTGTGTGTGTGTGTGTGTGTGTGTGTGTGTGTGTGTGGTCACGAATGGTGAGAATAATCTAAAACGCTTGGAATCAGGTCTCCCCTTGCTGTTATTTCAGATCATTTGAAATCATGTTTGTAAGTTTTAATCTCCCCTCCATCAAGGCCAGAAGTTTGTGGGGGAAATATCAGATATTTTGTAATTCAAATGCAAAACTTTCATAACAAAAAACAATGATTGACGTATTAAATGTGTGACATAAAAGGCAAAGTTTACACTTACTATAACATAAATTATATTTTATACAGACTGTTTCAACATATTAGGCCTAAAAAAAGTAAGTCTTAATCTTTTTTTTTTTTTTTTTTAGGGGTTAAACGACGCTGGGTCACATGTAAAAATTGACCATTTTTAATTTAAGATATTAAATAAATTATGACGAAAATATGTTTTGCAGGCAATTAAACACACTTGCTATGGTATAATTATTATAATAAATCCTGGGCAACACCGATTAAATTTTATAAACAAAAAAAAGGAGCAGATAATGTATGGGGTGATGGATTTTTCTCACATGGAAAATTGGCCCTGTGTCTGACTAACTCTGTCCTTGTGGGGATGCAAGTAAATGAGGACATTTGTTTGAATTATTTTTCTTTAACAAATAAAAAAGGTTACTTAAAAATTAAGAATGAGCGAAAAAATTTTTCCTCTGAAATAAAAATAATAATTCAGTTTAGAAGAATATTTCGAAATGAAAACAAACCTATTACAGAAAATATTTAATAATGTGTTCCGTTTAAAACAATTTTTCAATTAAACTATCACAAATTAAAAGGTTTCAGATTTCAGATAAAATAAGTTAAATCAAATATAAAATGAAATGAAAATAAACTAAATAATTAATTTTTTTAATTAGTACAGTTGAAACAAAGCTATTATGTCGAATAAGTAATATCATCGAGCTAATTATTTAAATAGATGTAATTTAATGTGATATGCTAATGACTGTAACTCAATCTATGTAGATGTGGTTTGAAGAATGCCATATACAGAAATTACTCATAAAATATAATGTCTCCTTTGACAGAAGTATCCTATCATGGGCGTTAATATTTCTTGACCAGGAGAGGTGTACACACATAAGGCCATTATATTTCTTTGATCATTGGAAGTTGCACACACAAACAAACACCCACATGAACGCTACTACTTTATATATTTAGATTACGCAGAAGTGATTCAATAAAAAAGATCTAAACTGCTAAAAATCATTTTTTTTTTTTAAATTCTTGTATTTAAAGCCAGAAAGTGTTCTGTTGTTTGCAGACTTTAAAACCACTTTACAATTTCCTACGAAATCGCTGAGTCGATCGTTTTGTTCGCTATTTCTCTTCTACAGCTTAATAGATGTTGGGGTTCTTTAAAGTACAGGATGGCAAATTTTTCATGAAGGCATAATCTACATGGATCGTCTAGGTCCCTACATCCATGAATTACAACTTGGAGCAATATTGGAAACTATAAAAATTCTGAAAAAGCCCTTGGATACTCTACAATCGTCGGTTAGGCTGCAACTTAGACTGTGGACTAGGATCCGTTGCACCATACAACTTTGAAACAAGAAAAAAGAAAGAAAAAGAGAGAGTGGTCAATTATGTGAGGTAGGTAGAGGGAAACTTCGAATAACCAATAAGAAGCCGTGGACAATGAGGAACAACCATGAAAAATGCCTTAAAAAAAGGATACAAACTGGATGGCCATCGCCCATTATAAAAAGGGCACCAGGCAGAAAGAGGAAAGCAATGGTGCGAACCTTCTTGCCTCAAGAGGTGGTGCCCCACTCACCTCAGAGGTCCCACAAGGACAGCAACCAGTCCATGACCAAGATGGACCAAGCATCCTTCCTCCATCTCGCTTGACAGACCCCAAAAGAAACAGAAGGGGGATTAAAACGCGGTCTGTCAAACAGGAGAAGGTCCTCCTGTACTGCTACCATTACTCAAGGTTTGAGAAATGGGGACGCAGTGTAGAAGAGATACTTACCAAGAGAGTAAGAGCCTTGAACCTCCCAGCGGACCAAGTGCAAAAGAGATCCAGACAATTGCACTTAAGGGAACAGCAAGGATACTAAAAAGAGCTCTCGGTTGGTTTCAATAAAAAGTAAGGCAATGTTTGCAGCTGGTTTGGTTGCCCCATACCCAGCATTACAATCTTCAAAGGAAGAAAATTTAAAAAAAAACAGACCAAATATCAAGGTCTCATGTAAGATATGAAAAGAAACTGGAATCTTAGGGAGATATCAATCATACCAGTTATTATAGGTGCCACAGGGCTTATAAAGAACTTGAAGTCCTACCTAACTTAATATTCCTGTTGAACCAAATGCAAAAGAGATCCAGACAATTGCACTTAAGGGAACAGCAAGGAGACTAAAAAGAGCTCCTGGTTGGTTTCAATAAAAAGCAGGGCAATGTTGGCAGCTGGTTTGGCTGCCGCATACCCAACATTACAATCTTCAAAGAAATAAAATGAAAAAAACGAAAAGGATGGTCTCATAAATGTGAAATGTGTGGCAAAACTTTTCTGTGTGAAGACAAATTAAGAATTCACATGAAAAGGCACTCTAAAATGATATTATGGTTGGAGTCTTTAGATAGTGGGCCAATGTCTGGCATTTGTTAGCAAAACAAACAAAAGAAAATTGAAAAAGAAATGAGTAAAAGGAATTAACCATCATAAAACAGATAAGAACACACACACACACACACATACATATATATATATATATATATATGTGTGTGTGTGTAAAAGGGCTGTGTTTGAGGGCTATGGCAATGCATTTTATGAAAATGGTCTACTTCTGGGTCTGATTTTTATTCTTGGCCTGAAATGAATAGCATACATCAAATCTGCTGGCAAGGTTGAAGAGAAATACAAACAATTACACTTAAATGGACAGTTAGAATCTCTGTTGGAATATCCAAGATAACAGACGAATAGCTGGCATCTGGTAGGCTACCCCATCACCAGCTAGAACAAAATGCTAAGAAAAAAGACTATGGACATGGCCAGTCGAACTGGATACCTGGCACCAGCTACAAAGTAAAAAGATGATTCCTGTATGATGCGCAAGTTGGAACTTAATTCTGGGCATGGAACAAAAACCAAACCAAAAAACAATTACAATACACTGGTGACAATTTAGTTGACAACAGGCCAGTCATTCTATTAAAACTGTTAATAGACACATTCTAACTAACATCTCCAGACAAATGCAAATAAGAGTTAATAAAGACCACACAGTCGCGCTCAAATAAAATTTTTTAAATAAATAAATAAAATAATAATAATAATAATAATATGCAATAAAGAACCATCTCCCTTACACTCATAAATTTGGTGTCTTCCCTTGAAGAGGGGTCAGCAATAACAGTTTGAAAAGTAAACAGAAGTGCCTTGCCTTGCAGAACAATAAACAATCATTTCACATCCAGCAGCTTCTAATTTATCATTTAATCTGTAAATTTGTTTAATAAATGTGTCAAGTTTCGGACTTTATACATTGATCTTTTTTTTTAAAAAATCTTTTCTTAATTAGCATGTTGATAAACAATAAGCATTGATATATATATGTGTGTGTGTGTGTGTGTGTGTGTGTGTGTGTGTGTGTGTGTGTGTGTGTGTGTGGTGCTAATGCAGAAAGTGATCCGCGCTATTTTTTAAATCGTATTTCGACGTTTAATTAAAGTTTTATTATATGTTTTTTTTAATTCAATTGTAAGGTTAAAGTACAGAATAGGTACAAAATACCCCCCTCCCCATGTTAAGAATAGCTTTTTAAATAATAACGTTATTATTTCACCACGAATCACTCTCTGCATGAGTACCATATATATATATATATATATATATATATATATATATATATATATATATATATATATATATATATGCTGTAGAGCAGCCGTAATCAGGTTGCTTGGTTGCACGATAATCAATCAAACTATATAGTGCGACTACTAGTAATTTCTACCAGATTTTCTTTTTGAGAGTCAATTCTGAGACATTATGGTCCACAGACAGAGCTTCCAAATACCGACAAAGTAAGCTATATAATTATGCTCTTATCCACCAGCGAAAAACTAACCCAAATAACAAGTCTTTTTTGGTGCTTTGCTTCTTTGTTATAACAGCGAAATCCAAGAGTCAAAAAAATGAATTTTCATTAAAAAAAACAAAAACAAGTTATCTACTTTATTGTCCTGTCGGAATTAGTTAAATATTACTGCATTATTACGTAAAATATGTACTTTGACGCTCCATGAACGATTGACATCCGCCATTAATTCTAACAACCATCACTGCAGTTACTTTCCCTGACTTTCTAATCTAAAAAAAAAAAACCCCTGGACTGGATTCTCAGCGACATTCTAACCTCGTTCCACCCGGTTCTCGAGAACTCAACGGCTTGACTCTCTCAAACACCTTAACTCCCGGCCTTATATTATCTAATTTATGCAAATTAATGCATGATCAAACCTGATGATTTGTCGCCTTCTCGTCTCCCATCGCTCATGAAGCCAACCTCCGTGACTGCAGTCACACTCAATTTTCACTACACGCCCCCCTGATCTCATGATGATAAACTGGGTAGGGAAGTAGTATCCGTCTTTGCTAGACACAGCTAGCACTCAACACTCCGCTAGACACAGCTAGCGCTCACTACTCCGCTAGACACAGCTAGCTCTCACTACTCCCCGACAAAGACAAATACTACTTAGCAAAAGTGGAGCTAGACAACTAGACACAGAAATTGATTTTTAAATTTCTCATTTCAAAACGACTTTACATACAAGTCGACTCAATCGCATTGTAATTCTTTTTTACAGCGACTGCTTTTTCTAATGATTTCAAGTAAAATAAAAAATATGAACAAAATGCTTTTAATAAGATGCCTACTATGTGTTAATTTACGACGAATTTAGAAGGTGTAAACGGAACTAATATGATGACTACTTTTTACTACAAGTATCTTTTTTTAGTAATCGATTACATGAAATCAAAAAGTAACCAATTGTTATGTAAGGTTTTTGAAAATTAAATATTAAATCCAAACATTATAGTAAAAATGGCTCACAAGTTTGCGAATGTGTCCCATGCCAGTTATAAGGTGTTACTTTAAGATGTTTTGTAATTGGCAAAGTATTTTTAGTATAAGCCTCATTCTGAGAAATATTTTCAGTGAAGAAGGTTTCTTTGTGTTTATAATTAGATATGAGAATAGGAGAGACATGTTATATCGTTATAATGACTGCTTTATTTGGCCAGAACAAATCTCTGTTTGTACTCACGCTAGCCCGGGGCCTACAGGGCCCAGGGGATGTCTGCTGCCAACAAGAACCAGGGAGAAAAAGAGTCTGTTGCTGGTTAGACCTTTTAGACACTCAGCCACATGACTGAGAGTTATCTTGTGATTGGATAAGCTTGGAAGAAAGTAGATTTAAAATTTCGAGTCGCATAAATTCGTTCCTGCTACTGTGCTTGTTACAATTCTTTGTCTGCTACAAAACCATGATGGATGTTTTAACGTCTCACAAAGACAGAATTTCCTCACACATGTGCTGCACTTGAGAAATCTGGAGAGAAACTGGTTTGATTTTGATGGGTAAATGGCTTTATAATGCCGGCCTATTGCTTTGGAACTGAACACTGTATTCATGCACAAGGAAGTGTAACATAGTTCCTTTTCTTTTATGTATGTGTGTAGTCACATGACAATGTCATGTTCCTACGTGTTCTAAAGCAGTGATTGCTGTGAAATGTTTCTGCCTGCCATTTATTTTGAAGCAAGAAGAGAGCAAAGTGAGTACTCACCAGAGGTTAATTTAAGCAGGTGCTTGGAGAAATAGCGTCAATTAAAAAATTTTTTATATATAAATATATATATGTGTGTGTGTGTGTGTGTGTGTGAATATATAGTCAATGTTTTTAAAGAAAAAAAACTGAGTTTGTCGATGCACACACGTGTTCCAAAATTGGCTTCACACACGTGCGTCTGGAAGGTTCCTTTTTCTGTATGCGGGTGTGTGTGTGTTTCAGAATGAAATTTGGGATTCTGTATTGATTCTTAAAGTCCCTTTTTGTGTTGTTACAGAATAGTTTTTAGACCAGATTTTATTTTAGTCATTTATCTGGTGAGAATCACATAAAAAAAAGTTTTGTTTTTTTTACTGCTTATTTTTCTTGTTTTTTTTGGGGTTTTTTCTTATTTAGCATAAACTGTTTCACAAAAATAGCAAAAAAGCAAAAATATATATATTATCGGCATTTCTTGGAAAGCGGAGTTATATATACTTTTTTTTGTAAGGTTTTACTGTAGTTTTAGAAAGGCCTTTTCTTCTTTTTCTTTTTATTTTACACTGTCACGTTCTCATCGTTTTCGTTTTTTTTGTGTTCATTGAAGATTGCATGTATATACGCACGTCAGGCGTTCACCAAATTATGGCGGTTACCATAAACTTTAACAACATTTGAAAAAGGGTCACCATTTCGGTTGGTTCCCCTTTTGGGGCACCTCCGACATTAGAGAGAGAACAAGAGTGCTGAAAAAGAACGGTTGTGGAAAAGAAAACATCGGGTTATAATTAAGTTCGACAAGACTTTAGGATTGATGATGTTTTATAAAAGTTTCCAAGATATAGGGGTACAAAGAGGATGGTACATTTCTTTGATAAAAGTCTTTACCCAGGGAAACTGGTCGGTCGCATGTGGATGCTTCTATCGTTCCCGCATGTCTGAGAGAGATTTCTTCTTTGTATCTCCCTCCAGGACAGTCCTCTATTCCGATTGGCTGAAACCTCTGGTGACGTTGAAAGAAAAAAGGAAGGGAAAAGTAGAAAGAAAGAGAGAAATAAGGGAAGCATACCGTAGCAGCATCATAGTAGTAGTTCACTACAGGAAAATAAGTGTTATTTACTACTTTACTGACTGTTAGAATGTTTTTGATTTCTAATGGATCAAACTTTTTGATTTGGTTTGAGGCCAAAACAATAAATGCTAAGGGGTCAAAATTGAGGTCAAAGTTAAAAAAAAATTGACCTCTGTAGTCTCTATCAAATTACCTAACCAATTTTTAGTGTAAACGTTTGAAATTTTACATAAAGTCTATTCAGACATAGGGCAAGCTTTTGAAGCGGTTTTTGGCTGAAAATTTGGCTGCCAAGGGATCAAAGTTCAAAAGATTTGACTTTTATGGTCGTTTGAAGGACTGGCAACTTATCGATTTTGTCATAACCAAATGGAAAGACATTAAAGATTTTAATTTCACACATTTCTTCCACACTTCTTGCTATCTTTCGGACCATGCCCTTCTTAGAAGTAAGCTTTCATTACATGTACAAAGTCACAGATCAAGGGTTTCAAAATGCATCAATGTGATTCCTCTGAAGTCCACTGAAAAGAAAACTGAGCTTGCCAGTAAACTTGATGAGGACCTTGAGTCTGTTAACGTCACCGATGATGTTGAGACTTCTTGGAAGGCATTGCAAGATATAACCCACTCTGCAGCAGTGGAAGTCTTCGGGATACTACAAAGAAAGCATCAGAACTGGTTTAACGAGGGCAATACTGAAATTAAAACTCTTATCAATCAAATGCACTCTGCACACAAATCTTGGATAGATGACAAAACCTCAACACCAAAGCACACAGCTTATAAAAAGTGTAAAGGTGAGATTCAATGAGCCCTCAGAGCGATGAAAGAACATTAGTGGTACACTGTTGCTATTGACAGCTGCTGACAGCAAAAACTTAAAGGCTTTCTACAATGGTTTGAAGGAAGTATTTGGTCCTCAGAAGAGTGGTGCACTGGTAATAGAGAAGCACTTCTTACTGACAAAACAGATATTCTCAACCGTTGGTAGGAGCACTTTGAAAACACGTCTTCTGTCATTGACAATGATGTCATATCGTCCATCTCATAGAGTGCAGAAATACTAGAATTGTTATTTGAACCTATCTATGAAGAAGTATGGGTATCCATCAAGCAAATCGCAGCTGGTAAATCACTGAATGACCCAATGCCTCCGGAGGTGTATAAATATAGTGGAAACATTTTGGTGAAAAAAATTCATGCTCTTTTTGTGAAGATATGGAAGGCAAGTCAGGTTTCTCGGGACTACAAAGACGCCTGCATCAAACACCTCCACAAGAATAAGTGAGTCAAGAATGTTTATGACAACCATCGTGGGATATCTCTACTTTCGATTTCTGGAAAGATTCTGGCTAGACTCATTCTAAACAGAATCATCCAGCATCTTGTCAATAAGGTGTATCCTGAGTTTTTGTGTTGGGTCATGGCAGATTAACATGATATTTTCACTCCGTCAAGTGGCAGAAAAGATCCGGAAGAGAAATCAGAAATTGTATATGGTGTTTGTTAACCTGAAGAAAGCCTTTGATACTGTGAATTGTGGAACTTTTTGGCAGGTCTTGAGAAAGCTTGGTATTCCTGAGAGCATGCTAAACATGATTATTTCTTTTCATAAGGGGATGAAGGTTTATGTTGTCTCTGTTGGCATGATGTCCAAAGCCTTCAGTGTTACAAATGGGCCAAACAGGGGTGTGTGATGGCACGAGTTCTCTTTGCACTTTTCTTCTCACTTTTGCTGAAACATGCATTTAGTGACATTGACTCAGCTGCTAAGTTTTAATTTCGGTCATCTGATGGATTGTTTAACCATCAACAGTTCAAAGCCAAAATTCTTCTACGAACCCAAGTTATTCACGATTTGCTTTCTGCTGATGCTGCTGCTGCTCTGGTGGCAACATCCTTCAAGGAAGTGCAGGCTCTTCTCGATCGATTTTCAGCTACATGTAGGGCCTTTAGACTGACAATAAGCACAAAAAAAGACTGAGGTAATACATCAGTCTTCCCTTACTCTAAAGCAAGTTGAAGGCATAAAAGGCAAAATCCACCTGATTTAGATTTCCCGAGCATAAACTGGATGGTCTTGATATAAGTTATGTTAAATCGTTTCCCTACCTCAGCAGCAAAATTAACCATAGTGGATCCGTTGATAATGAAATTATTTACAGGATTGCTAAGGCTACCTGTGCCTTTGGAAACCTTCATCACTGCTTGTGAGATGAAAAGGGTATTCAATTGGACACAAAACTTCTTGCTTTTCATGCTGTTGTTCTCTCTGTCTTTCTTTACAGCTCTGAATCATTGACGCCAGACACACATCACATTCATCAGTTAGATGTACTCCATAAAAGCTGTCTTCGCTTGATTTGTGGCCTTACCCTCCGCAACAAGGTTTCAAATGCTGAATAAATCACAAAATGCAAAATATCTGGCATCGGACCATTTATCATCCAGTCACAGTTGCGCTGGACTTGTCACGTCTTGAGGATGCCTGATAACAGAATACCAAAAATTGTGATGTACAGTCAGCTGGCAGATGGGAAAAGAAAGTTGAAAAGTAATCTGTCTGCAGTAAACATACCATATGGGAATCTTGAAAAAGAAGCGAGTGATTGTAAGAAATGGAGATCGCAGTGTGTTGAAGGAATCCGAAAAATTCAATCTGATTAGCCGAAGTAAGTTGAGAGAAAACATAGAAAGAGCAAAACGATTGGCAACGGCACGACTATCAGCAGATTCATACCCATGTTCTATATGCGACCGTGTTTGCAGATCTCTTGCTGGACTAAAAAGTCATCAGAGGCAAAAACATAAATGAATTTTAAAAAATGGGTTGTCGGAACCTCATATGTCATACTGACGGGGAGAGTCCATGAAAGTGACCTTGTATGACCGTCTGTGTGAGGAACGATTTTTACCAAATTACTTTGTCAATTTTTAGTCTACTGATCTGAAACTTGATATATAGGGGATTTGGACCTGTAGAACAAATTCGATTTGGTTTTTAGCCAGTAAAAATAGCTAAGAGGTCAAAAATTGAAAAAAAAAAAAAAATGGAACTTGGCAGGTGGGTGTTGACTTCAAGTATATCCTATCCATATGCAAATATACATTTTTTTTTTACACAGGCATCATCACATTATCAAGGCCAAGAGGCCACTCGAGGATAAGGGTTAAAGAGTGTACAGTAGAAATTGGACAATATAGTAACCGTTAGTAATGGAAATTCGGTAAATTTGTTAACTTATATGGAACAGCTCATCAAAAACTTGTTTACATTAGACTTGAAGACAACCATATTGTAGTCAGCTCGAAAGCAGGTAAACGGAAGACAGTTCCACAGGCATGCAGTTCTAAGAAAGAAGCTTTGTTCATGGAATCTACGTTTAGGTTTAGGCACAGATAAAGAGTGGGGGGAATTATTGATAGTGTTTTCAGCTAGACGGGTGTTTCTTGTGAAAGTTTGGCGAGGGGACCATAGACTGAAGCTCAGTTGAATACTTTCCATGAAAATAACGATACATCAAAGACAAACTTGCAACATCTCTTCTGTGAGATAGAGATTGCAGGGAAGAGAAAAGGACATCTCCTACGAGGCTACGAAGTCTATTTTGAACTCTATCAAGGCAGGACAAGTCCTTTCTAACAGCTCCTGCCCAGATGTGGCAACAGTATTCCATCCTTGGACATACCTGGCTCTTATATAGATAGAGAATTGCATCAGCAGTGAGATATCTACTGGATCGATAGAAAGATCCCACCATTTTTCCAGCGACCTTGGCAACAGATTTGATGTACGTGTTCCATTTAAGATCAGGAGTAACGATCAAGCCCAGAAGAACATTAAAGTTAGTTAAGTTTTAGAGTTTTGATATCCATCTTTCGTTAATTCAGATGGTCAGGAATAAGGCGGGAGCACTATATGTTTGGGTTCGATTCTAGCTGATGGCACCCAGGTCAAATTTTTTGAAAAACGTTTGAAATCACTACTATATATTGGGTAAAATATAATAATTAATAGCGTATTGGCTTCATAATAATAAATATGCATAAATTAAAATATCATATTTAAGTGTAGCTTACGACCTGGCTAAGTCATTATTATTTTTTTTTAACTTTTGAAATCACTACTATATATTGGGTACAATATAATAATTAATGTGGCTAGTGCACTTATTGATCCGCGCTATTTTTTAAATAGTATTTTCAAGTTTAATTAAAGTTTTATGGTATTTGTTTTTATTAAATTGTAAGGTTAAAGTACAGAATAAGTACAAAACATCCCCCCCGTTAAGAATGGCTTTCTAAATAATAACGTTATTATTTCAGCACAGATCAATAAGTGCACTAGTACCTAATAAATAGCGTCTATAATAATAAATATTAAATCTGCATAAATTAAAATATCATATTTAAGCGTATTTTATGACCGGATCAAGCCGGGAAGCCACTACTTATTATTGGATACAATATAATACTCAGTATAGAATTGGCTCTATAATAATAAATACAAACTCTGCATAAATTAAAATATTTAAGTATATTTTATGATCTGGCAACGCCAGGGAATTGCTTGTGAATAAATGACATAGTACAAAATAGACTTCGTGGCTTAGTGGGGGATGTCCTTTTCTCTTCCCTGCAACCTCTCTCCCACAGAAGAGACGTTGCGAGCCTAACTTTGTTTTATCGTTATTTCCATGGCAAGTGCTCATCTGAGCTCCAATCTCTGGTCCCCCTTGCTAATCTTTCACAAAAAACACTCGTCTAGCTGAAACCACTGTCAACAATTCCCCCAATCTTTATTTGTGCCTAAATCAAAACGTAGATTCCATGAACAAAGCTTCTTTCTTAGAAGTGCACGCCTGTGGAACTCTCTTCCGTTTGCCTGTTTCCCACTTGACTACAACTTGGATGTCTTCAAGTCCAACATAAACAAATTCCTGATAAACCACCCCCTTAAGTAAGACACTTTATCAAATCTCCATTACTAACGATTACTACGATATTATCCCATAGATTACTGTACACGCAATAACCCTTATCCCCGAGTGGCCTCCGGGGCTTGATAAGTGGTGACTACCATGTAAAAAAAAAAAAAGAAAAAAAAAACACGATAAAATTATTTTATTATTTCCACGTGAAATTAGTAAAGCAATTATGAGGGATTTTGTTTGTTCAACACCGGTTACTTCCGGGATATTTTTTTTTCTAACTTCGTGACCACTCAGTGAAAGACATCTCTGTTTTTATTTATTTATTTATTTTTAATATATTAGGTAAATAATTTTCTCTATTATTTGTAAAAATGTGTATATTTGTTATTTTACTTTCATGTTTTGTATCGTTTTCAAAATGAGATCGAGTTGTGCGTCTTGATTGCAAGACATAAAAACATTGAATTGTTATGTAAATAAAAACATTCGCTCGAAAAGAAGAAAAAAGTACTTCTATAGCTCTGGATCGATATTAGTCCGAATGTTTCCAGTTTTGATTTACGGAACAGACCGGAAATTGCAGAGTTAGTCAGCTAGTACTGACATTGATTGCAACTTTCTCATTTTGTTTCTGACTTAACGTTAGCGTCAATTATCACACTCTTACCCGTCCATGTTAAGAATATATTTATTAATTTATTTCAAGAACATATGTAGAATACGGGCCGTACTGAAATAATCACGTCATTATTTAGAAACATATTCTTAACATGTGGAGGATTAGGGCGTTTTGTCAATATTATGCACCTTCAGCTAGCAATTAAAAAAAAAAATAGCGTAAAAATTTAATTTGGGTTTGTATTACTGTACACATAGTTTCGAAAAAGTTGTCAAAAAAACAAATATATAACAAATAAATGTTATCAAACGCAAGATAAGTTACTTTTTTACCTAACTGGATAATTTTCTGGTGTTTTTTCAATTAATGTAATATGTTTATTCAGCTCGAAAAACATACAGTGTTTACGGATGTATTGGAAAATTTAAAATGGCGTCCGGGCACAGTAAGTTTGGGAAAAGGAGTTATAAATAAAAAACTAGACAAAATACTGTTAGAAACTCGCTCAATATATGTTACCGTAACAAAGGCTGACATATATTCGGTGGGTTTTTAACAGTAGTTAGTTGACATATTTTTTATTTTTAACTCCTTTTCCTAAACTTACCGTGTGAAAGAGAAAGTTGGGCGCCATTTTAAATTTTCCAATCGGTAAACACTGTATGTTTTTTGAGCTGAATAAACATGTTACATTAAATAAAAACATTTCCGTTAGGTAGAAAAGTACCTATTTACTATGCCTCCCCACGGGACAGAGTTAGACAGTACCAGGGTCGTTTTTTAACGTGGAGAAAAGGTACAAAAATAAAAATTGTCTCAGTCGTGAAGGATTTCTCCTCCACCGAAAGAGAACAAAAAATAGAAGTGCAGCATCTGAAGAACAGATGGTATTTATTTGCTCCCCCACTGAGCAAATTAGGCACAAGGCCGTTTTTAATGTGAGGTAAAAACCAGCTCCCCTAAAAGGGGTCACTCTGGTTACCAAAAATAATAATTGTCCCAGTATAGAGGGTTTCCCCTCCATTGACTGGTACAAATCATCTTAAGTGCAGCATCTGCCGGAACAGATACTACACTTTGATCTTGTCCCGAAGGCCAACTTTGCCTTTGATAACATTTATTTGTTATATATTTGTTTTTTTGACAACTTTTTCGAATCTATGTGTACAGTAATACAAACCCAACATCCGAGTTCATTTGCTTATTTTAAAAACGGTAAACATTAATCAGAAGGGACTTTTTCAGGGCATTCACCGTGAAGCAGAATGAGTACACAAACAAACCCGAATCATATTGATTTCTTTCATTTGAAAGGGGTTTTTGCTACTTCTGTAGTTTACGAACTGCACTATTTTTCCGATAATATTTTCAAGTTAAATCCAAGTTAATTAAGTCTAAAAATTCAATACTCAAAGTTAAGACGCCGGAAGTGGACTCGGTTTACCTAAATACAGAACGGAAGTCGCTAAGCAGGAAACGAAATACGAAACAATATGGAACCACTTCTTGTTTAAACAACAACAACAATAATAATAAACTTGTATTTTTTTACATTTCTATAAATATTTTTTTTAATATTTAAAATATATTCATGTGGAAATATTTTATTTCAAAAAAGTAAAATTTATTCCAAGTATTCATTTTAAGAACCCTTTTTTCATACAAATGGTTAAAATAAGCTTTTTTTGATAACACAAGAATTGTTAATAAAAAACTTTCATACATTATTTATCACAAAATTCTGTGATGAAACTCGTGAAAGACATAAACATATATTATTTCCAAAAGACACGATTTATAGAAATGTTATTAATAAAAATTCTCATTAGTTTTTTTTTTTCATGATAACACAAGTGTTAAAACAAAACAAAAAACTATTTATAGAAATGTAAAAATTTAAAGTTTATTATTTTTTATTCTTTTATGATAGCACAAGAAGTGTTAAAATTAAAATAATTTTTGGAAATAAATTATTTTTCCATATGGTTTCGTATTTCGTTTCATGCTTGCTTAGTGACTTCCGTTCCATATTTAGGTAAACCAAGTCCACTTCTGGCGTCTTAACTTTGAGTCCTGAATTTTTGGACTTAATCTCCAAGTTTTACGATACCTTTTGTTTATTAAATTGTTAGGTGAAAATATAGATTAGTTAACAAGCCTGCCCTCATTTTAATAACGGCTTGCTAAATAATAATGGTATTCTTTCAGTACGATCTGTAAACTTGCAAGAGTACTGAATTTTTTTTTTTTGTCGATTGAACATCTTTTAAACCAACACATTTCAGGTGAAAACATTATTATGTACTTATGTGCCATTTTAAAATGAGTATAAATTCAAAAATCACAAAAAATGATTCCAGTAGAAAAATAATTACAAGTAAAAGTAAAATTTATCGAATTATTGAGTTTTATTGTATGTTTTAATCCGGAAGAGTTGTGCTTGTGCGGCCAATTCAGTGTAACAAACTGACTTATCTCCCTTGACTTAAATTAAGAGTCCCCCATTTTTAAACGCATAATCATAGTACGTAATTGTGGATGACTTTTTTTGTTAACTACTTTTTGTCTACTACTATCTATCTACTGGATCATTTATTATAATTTTTAGAATTTATACTGATTTCGACATAGCCTGAAATGCGTTGGTATAAAAGATAACCAATCTTCACAAACACCATTTTGTTTTTAAATCCTAACCAAAACGATGCATTTTTTGTTTTTTTGTTGCAATTTGTGTGTGTGTGTGTGTGGTGGGGGGGGGTATCATAAGATTGTTATTTGGAGGTGCGGGGGGGGGGAGGCGATTTGTTCTGCTGCCACCTCTGTAAAATTCATTTTGGTTTTGCAGTTATGTCGTTTGCGTTTTTACATTATTTTTTTTAATCATAAACTACTTTGGTCATTTCTGCTTTGTTCTGTCTTCAGAAACATTCGGGCTGATACGTATTCCCAGCTATTGAAGCGCGCACGCACGCACGCACACACACACACACACACACACACATACACTCTGATTATTTGCTTAATTTCTATTACAACCATGAAATTATTTTGAGTGAAATGAGTTTCAGCATTTTTCCCGACTAATTTATTTCAGTAAAAAAACAACATTAAACCTACTAAGTTATAAGCGATCCACATTGCACATGTGAAACGCTGAAATAAAACGCCTTGAAAAAAATTTATTCATCTTTTTCTCTCATGTTCATTTTTATTATTTTGTCTCATGTTTTCCTGGGCCTTCCTCTGTGAGCTAGACCTGCTACCTCAACTGTTCTACATCTATTAACCCAATAACTCTCATCGATTCTTTCAACGTGACCATACCATCAAAGTCTACTCTTCTACACACATCTCCCTATACTGTCCAGATTTAATTTTCCTCTGAGGTCATCAGATCTATGGCTGTCTGTAAAATTTACATTACATACAAGGTGCCTTCAATAAGTTTCCAGACTTTTTTTTCGTATGGGCACTTTTATTGATAGTCCACACATGAAACTCTAGTTCCCTTCAAAGTAATCTCCTCCAGCTGCAATGCACTTGTTATATTGTTCCAACAATTTCTGGAAGACCCCATGGAAGTCCTCTTGTGTGAGCGTTTCAATAACCCTCATCACAGCCTCTTTCATCTCCTCAAATTGTCTCATAACGACAGCCTCTAAGGTTTTCCTTGAGCTTAGAGAATAAGCAAAAGTCATAGGAAGCAAAGTTTGGATTATAGGGAGGGTGAAGAACTGTCTTGATGCCAAACTTAGTCAAATAGTCTGTAACAAGGAAGGAGTCGTAGACTGGTGCATTGTCCTGGTGGAACTGCCACTGACCCGATTTGAAGAGTGTTGGCCTCTTTTGATGGAATCTCTTCCTGAACTCCCTTCAAACCTCAACATAGTATTCCTTGTTGACTGTCTATCCAGTGGAAATAGTGCATGTAGATTGTGCCCGTGCAATTAAAAAAAAGGGATCATCATAAGTGTCTGGGTGGATTGGCTCTGTCTGGCCTCCTTTGGTTTGAGAGAGCCAGCATGCTTCAACTGGGACCTCTGTCTCTTGATCTCCGGGTCATAGCAGTAGATCCAGCTTTCATCGCAAGTCACCATAGCATCGGGAATTGCAAGATCTGAATTGATCACCTTGACCATCTCCCTGCTGTCATGGCAACATATTTCTATCTGATCTTCTTGGAGCACTCTTGGGACAAACTTTGCACAGATCTTCTGCATCTTCAGTTCCACGCGAATAATTGTGTATACAGTTCCCATACTGGCATCAAACTGTGCTTTTATAATTTCTATAAACACATGACAGTCTGTATCCATAAAATTCTTTATTTGGCCAATCAACTCTGGTGTTCTGACTTCCTTACTTCTCCCACACACTTCTCATCATCCTGCCTTCCTTGAATCTCTTATGCCACTCAAAAACTGATGCTCGATTCATGCAAGATGGTCCAAAAGCAGTCTGAAGCATTCCGTACATTTCTGTGACATTTTTTTTCCAAGTTTAAAACAGAATTTTATTACATATCATTCTTCTGAATTGTCCTCAGATTCAGATTGCATTTTTGAAATTCACCAGCTGTGACAATCAGGCTTTAGTAGGATGTATTCCAATTCCTGCTGTAGCTGTTCATTTGAATCTAAAATCATAAAAATTGGTCAGTTATCTTATAAGATATATGGCAATAGCATACTGAATTTTCAAGAGTTTATGATAATTTTGAATGCCTGTACAAAAAAGTCTGGAAACTTATTGCAGGTTTTTGGTATCATCATATCATTTTCATATTATTAAGAAAACAAAGCTAAGGGCATATTACTCAAGTTCATAATTTCTAGCTAAGGACAAAGGACCAATCTTTGTATAAAATAAAAATATGGCAGATACAAAAGCAAAAAAAAAAAAACATCATTGTATCATATTATTCAGTCTAAAAATTCCCATCCCTCAAAAAGTAAAATAAATATTAAATAAACATAATCAAATAATGTTGGTGAAATTGATTTTTAATGGTCCCACCAAAAATGTAACTGTTCTCTGGACAATCCACTGCAAAGTTAATGTTCATTATCAAACGATAATGATGAAATGTTAATCTTAAATAAAATATTTGCTTTTTTTGTAATACTACCACCAACCCTAAGTCTGGATGGCAATGCGAAAAATAAACTTTAAGATAGAAAAGGTAAATATGAGATAAGTATAAAGGAGCCTTTAAAAGTCAATTAATGATCCACGGGACCGTTAAAAGTCAAGTCATTTAACTAGAAAGTTATGAACTCAAGTTATTTTTGCTCGTTGTTTACTGCTGTAAAAGAATGGCACATTTCAAACGCACGATTGCCGTCCACATTCTATCCGGGCCAGGATCCATGCTACTAATTGGTGACCCTGACGTGATCTGAGCACAAAACCTTCTTTGATTGATTTCAGTGAAACTCATTTTCACTCCGTATAGAATGAGGGAGAAGAACTAAAAATGGATGAGGATAGAGTAAGCAAAATAAATAGAGAAAGAAAGAGAATAACTTATATAAACTCGTACCTTTTTCACGCCTCATATGTTTATATACTTCTCTTAGTCTGTCTTCTTTTTATTGGAAACTACTGAGCCGATCTGGCTGAAATTTTGTATGAACCTTTGTCATGACAAGGTGTAGTAAACTAAGTATGATGGTATGCATGCGATGCACAGTCAGGGATTAATAGGGATTAGTATTCAATGCCAAAAATTAGAACAAATTTAACCACATTCAACCATCAATTTGGGATAAAGTATTCATTCTAAGTCAACGGGCTATAACTTTTTACTGTTTTTGACAGGCTAAAAAGTTTAATCGATATACATTATTACTAATTGAACTTTTCTCAGGTCGAAGACGAACTGGTAAATTTTACTATTCAGAATCACTAATGACGCGTTCAGTGGAAGAATTTCTTGTAATAGCTTTTTCCCTGTTGGTTGTAGTATGATACTGGTCCTGTGCAGTTCTAGGAGGTCCATCCTCACAAGATTTGCGTTCTCTTTTTGAGAAGGGGTTATTGCTAATTGCCTGAGGCGCCTCTACCAAGGGGTGGGGGTTGCCCAGGCATCTTTTGCAGGGTCAGTGCTCCTCCTTGTGAGGGGGGGGGGAGTGCTGGCTTTTCAATCACACTTTCCTATCCCTTGTGTCACATTTCTCATTATATTATTCATATTCAACCATCAATTTGATACAAAGCACTCATTCTAAGTCAACGGGCAATAACGACTGCTTTTTATATGCAAAAAAGTCTTGTTTACCATAGAAGGGAGGGGGGGGCAGGTTAACCTTAAATCAGTGAAGTTTTACTTCATTTAATGTCAATACTAATTGACTACTCAATGATGACTCGGTTCTTTTTTATCTGTTCTGTAAATTACAATTGATAAGATCCATACTCCTTACCCCCCTCCCCCTCAAATTATCCAGATTCTAAAATGTTTATTTTATGTTGTGTGCGTGGGGGGGGGGTCTTTAGGTTACTTGCTATAACGATTAAAGTGAATAAAATAAGAGAAATAACATGTCTGATAAAATAGAAAGTACCTACTTTGTCGTGGTTGCTATATCTGAAATTGGAAATTGCGAACTATAACTGTAAAAAAAAAGTTGAAGTTGATTTAATTTTAGATTTTAGATTTTTTGAGATGTGGATTGGTGATTTGCATTTTTTGAATAATTCGAACTACTGTTCTCATCTTGGATGATATTTTCACAACATTAACACTGATGTACTCTCTAACTCTCACCATGCGCATCTTGACTCGGGGAATTTGTATGGAATTTCGAATTGAACTTTTTGTTTAGTCCATGGAGGGTAGCTTGTTCTTGTTCCATCAGACATGATTAGGTAGAAGTTTTAATTCACAATTCTGAGGATTGAACCATTAATTTCTAGAACACTTACATAGAACAGATTATCACTTAGCACTTGTATCCATTGCGCCACGAGTGCTTGCGGACAGCTCCATTCAAAATTCTGTGCAGATTTCCAAGTTTGACAAGATGCACTTTAAGGACGTCAGAAGTTACACTGGTCGGAATGTTACGTGAATAACATACAAAGGGAGTGAAATTGGCTAAGTGGTTAACGACATGGTTTGAAAACATTTGTGTGCCAAGCTCGACTCTAGTTCGTTTCACAGAAATACTTTCATCAAACCTATACTTGACTTTGTGTCTAACGTCCTAGAGAAGAGGGTAATTAAAAATATCATACAAGGTGAAAACAGTAGACGGAATAATTCAAATAATACAAACAATCTGACTTCTATTTGTGTCTTTGTGGTTGTGAGTTGCGCAAATCAACTAATTGTTTCTTTTTTTTTATTTTTACAGATAAACATGATTTCGAATTTTATTGTAATGGAAAATATTTGAAAAAGAATTTTTGTAAGTTCAATTACAGTTATATATATTTAATTCTTAAAACACCCCATTTCTCATGGGGGGTTGGAGTTGTATATCCACCCAACATTTTCTGTGGAATATTCATAGTAGGGGCTACAATGCTTACCCTACATCTACTAGGACCACCAAGCGACTTTATTGGCTTGAGTTGAAATTACTGGACAAAAGACCAATACACAAACTCAGTGATTAATTTATATTTGTGATGATCCTAGATTGCCTTGAAGTTCCGCAAAGCGGGTTCAATGGGTTAGGCAAGAAAGAGCATGCAAAAGTGTTGCCTGGAACTTCAAACAGGAAACCAGTATGGAAGAGCAACTTACAAGTAAATTGGACATTGATACGAGCAAGCCGTTCAAGTGCCCGGTTTGCGACAAACACTTTTCGAATAATTCGCATTTGCAACGACACTTACACGTGCATACAGGGGAAAAGCCCCATCAGTGCCAACTTTGCGGCCGGTCGTTCTCGCAACACTATAACCTCAAGGCCCACATGGAGACGCATATAAGTGTGAAAGTGTTCCGCTGCCGGATCTGTACCAAGGAGTTCTCCAAGAAAAAAGAGCTCAAAGCCCACGTCCAAACTCACCCAAAGCCGACGTCCTTTCACTGTCAGCTGTGCGACAAAGACTTCACCAAGAAATCCTACCTCAACCAGCACTTGCGGGCACATACCGGATACAAGCTCAGCTATTGCGAGATTTGCAACAAAGGCTTCCCCAACAAGAGCGACGTCCGCAAGCACATGAGGATCCACACCAAC
Source organism: Euprymna scolopes (assembly GCF_053919585.1). NCBI lineage: Eukaryota > Metazoa > Mollusca > Cephalopoda > Sepiida > Sepiolidae > Euprymna > Euprymna scolopes. The sequence continues at coordinate 46,952,802 of NC_136502.1, read as the reverse complement.
GAGAGACCGTTTGTCTGCGAAACCTGCAGCAAGACGTTTGCACAGAAGGCGCACCTCATGGCGCACATACGCACTCATACGGGATACAAGCCGTTCGATTGTCCGATATGTGGGAAATATTTTGCATTTAAAAATGATCTGAAAAAACACACGCAAACTCACAGCGGTGAAAAACCATTCAGATGCGAGATCTGTGGTCGTGAATTTACTCGGAAGGACAACATGTCGAAACACGTTTTGGCTCATAGTAATGCGAGTCAGTTCGATGAATCTCTGCGAGTGGCTAACAATAATCTAGTCTTGGACATTGCCGAGAGCACAAGGACACCTTTCGAGCACATGGTTTGTAATAACCAGTTTTTGTCTGACGACCAAATCTAAGGAATTGTGCAGATATAATTCAGTCCAAACATCCCAAATAAAAAGTCCCTCGTTTATTTTATTATTAGTTTTTATTTTACAAAGAATTTTTTTTAAAAATGTAAATAAAAAGAAATTGAATAAATAAGTTTTAAAAAAATTGATGGTTGATGTACATTTGTTGGTGCTTGTGTAGATTGTTCATCTTTCAAACCAATGCATTTCAGGTGAAAACATTCTTACATACTTACGTGCCATGTCAAAATTGGTATAGATTCCAAAAAGTATGAAAATTGATCCAGTAGAAAAATGAAATTGATATTGAGTTTATCATATGTTTTAATATGGAAGAATTGTGCAATCAATTTTAGTGTGAAAAACTGACTTATCTCCCATGATTTTAATTAAGTGTCCACCATTTTTAAACACTTTATGTCAGAACATAATTGTGGACGACTTTTGTTAAAAATATACCAAGCACATCTACTGGGTCACTTTTCGTAAATTTTGGAATTTATACTAATTTTGACATGACGTAATGTTTTCAACTAAAATATGTTGATTTTAAAGATCAGTTTACACAAACATTTTTTTTTATTAAAAAATATTTCCTTGGGTGAAGATTTTGGAGTATCACTTTTCATTTATCAGCCATGTCTTGGGTTGATTTTAAGTGTAACGTTTTATGACCTAAGAAAAAGGATGAAGGATTAACGCATCCTGAATCTCAAGGGAGCTTAGTGGAATTTTCTTGAGGAATTAAACAAATTTAACTTGGTTTTGAAATTTTTAGATGAAAGTCGATAATCTATATATTAATACAATAGTGTGCATGTTATTTTATGTGTCACGCTGAGATCCAAGTCGTTTAATTGTTATGTACTTCCATGTTTTTATAAATAATTTTATCAAGAATTCTTCATAAGTTTTGATTTCGGTATTGATTATGGCTAAAGGAACTCAAGTTATATATATTTTTTTTTCATAAGTTTTTATTTTATTTTATTTTATTTTATTTATTTTATTTTTTTTACACAGTGATCACCACTTATCAAGGCCCGGAAGCCACTCAGGGATAAGGGTTATTGCAAGTACATTACGTTAGTGTGGAGATTTGATGAAGTGTTTACTTAAGGGGGCAGTTCATTAGGAATTTGTTAACGTTGGACTTGAAGACATCCAAGTTGTAGTCCAGTGGGAAGCAGGTAGATGGAACAGAGTTCCACAGGCGTGCAGTTCTAAGAAAGAAGCTTTGTTCATGGAATCCGTGTTTTGATTTAGGCACAGATATAGAGTGGGGGAAATTTTTCACAGTGGATTCAGCTAGATGGGTGTTTTTCGTGAAAGATTGGCGAGGGGGGACCAGAGATTGGAGTTCAGACAGCACCTGCCATGGAAATAACAATAAAACAAGGATAGGCTCGCAACATCTCTTCTGTGGGAGAGAGGTTGCAGGGTAGAGAAAAGGGCATTCCCCACTAAGCCACGAAGTCTATTTTGTATTTCGGTTTCGATTCAAGCTAATGCACCCAAGTCATATAGATATACAGTGATGATCATATTTATTGGCACGGTAAAATAAAAGTTAAATTTTGTCTAATAAATTCTAAAAAAGGGATTAAATTAAAGAAAATAACAAAGTATATTATGTATTTTTAACTGGCCTTTCCGATGCAGCAATCGGATTTTAGAAAAAATAAATAACAAAGGAACAACAAACATAATTGCAAAAAACCCTTGTTCAAAATTATTGGCACGATTTATTTAATAATCAATTGTATAGCCTTTGGCCTTGATTACCTTCCTCAGTCGCTTTTCATAGTTTACAACCAAGTTGTTGCACTCTTCAGTAGTAATTTTAGCCCACTCTTCCTGACAATAATCCTCCAATTGAATAAGATTCTTAGGCTTCCTTTGCATTACCCTCAATTTTAATGTTCTCCATAAATTTGCAATTGGATTAAGGTCTGGGCTTTTTGATGGCCACTCCAAAACATTAATATGATTGTCCTCAAGCCATTTCTTAGTCAGTTTAGCCGAATGCTTTGGGTCATTATCTTGCATGAACCACCAACGACGACCAAGTGAGAGCTCTTTAGCAGAGTCTTTCAGGTTTTCATCCAATATTTTAACATAATCTTCCTTTTTTATGCTACCTGTGACCTTAACAAGTCGCCCTGGTCCAGAGGCAGCAAAGGATCCCCAAAACATCAAACTCCCTCCACCGTGCTTCACTGTGGGTATGGTGTTCTTAGGCAGGAAAGCTTCGCCAGATTTTCTGTAAATATAAGACACTTTATTATGGCCAAATAACTCTATTTTCGTTTCGTCAGTCCATAGAACACGTTTCCAGAATGCAACATCTTTATCAATATGACGTTTTGCAAAGGCTAGCCTTGCTTTCAGGTGCATAGGCTTCAATAAGGGAGTCTTTCTCGGACGACATGCTTTTAAACCAGCTCTCTTCAAAACTCTACCAACTGTATGTCGAGATACATTCACTCCAGAGGTGCTCTGTTCATCAACAATCTCCCCAACAGAGATCCTTGGGTTTTGTTTTACTTGTCGAATAATTTTCCGTTCATCTCTTGGGGAAAGAATCCTTTTTCTCCCTCTACCCTCTAAACTCATAACGTGGCCTTGCGATTTGAACTTGTTTATTATGGCTCTAACAGTGGATTTGGGAAGGTTTAGCTTCTTCGAAATCTTATCATAGCCCTCCCCATTGGTATGGCATGCTACAACAAGCTTCCTGACGTCTTCGCTGTGTTCCTTAGTTTTAACCATGGCGATTGAAAATTATAATTTAGTCACTTATAATAGTTTAAATAAATCGCTATCTAAAAATTATCTGAAAAAAATTATTCACTGAATTAGCGTTAAACAAGCATAATATGGCTATAAAAAAGTTCAGAAAGCACGTAAACCGGAAATTGATTGATATTATACTGATACTAAAAGAAAAACAAAGCCGTGCCAATAATTTTGAACAAGGGTTTTTTGCAATTATGTTTGTTGTTCCTTTGTTATTTATTTTTTCTAAAATCCGATTGCTGCATCGGAAAGGCCAGTTAAAAATACATAATATACTTTGTTATTTTCTTTAATTTAATCCCTTTTTTAGAATTTATTAGACAAAATTTAACTTTTATTTTACCGTGCCAATAAATATGATCATCACTGTATGTTTTTATTTTTGAAATTGCAACTTTATAATATATAAAAATCGATAGAACATTAACGCTATAATAATATATACGAAATCTGCAAGAATTCAAATATTATATTTAAGGGCACTTTTCGACCGGGCTTTGCCGGGCATTCATGCTAGCTTAAATAAATACTTTTGCAGTTTTAACAAAAAAACTACAATAATATCAAAGCATCTCCATTTACAATGAACATCTACAGAATGTCAACATCAATATATTACATATGAATGAGTCCCCTGTGGAATTTCCACAGGTCATGCTAGTTTACATTATTCTTATTGTTGATATAATTCTAACATTTTAACCAATAAATCTCCAACCTTTCTCTGACGCATCTTGTCGAATTCAAGAATCTGTACAGAATTTTGAATGGGGGCCTTTGCTTAATCAACAGGGAGAGCTTGCTCTCATTCTGTCATCCATGACTGAGTAGAAGTTTTAAATAATTCATCAATGTAATCTTAATATCACCTGTACAACGGATAAAAGTGCTAAGTATATATTCAGTTATAAGTGACAGTCTTCTGGGGGTTGAAGATTCAATCTTCAGTAAAGGTAATACTAACAATAAGATTATGGATTACTTAAGACTTCTATCCAGTCACAACTGACAGAATGAAAGAAAGCTACCTCTGGAGATTAAATGAAGAGTTTTTGCTTGAAATTTTGTACAGATTTCAGAGTTTAAAATGAACCTAAGGAATGTCGGGGATTAGATTGGCCAAATCATTGTTGTTTTTGTTGTTTAGTATTATTCATTCATTTTGAATGAATCAGACGATTTTTGTTGGCATTTGTATTCCTGTTATCTTTCTAGTTGGAATCCTTTTTAGAAAAAAACATTAAGTACTTAGGGAGGAACCATGTGAAGGTTGCCAACATCCCTAAATGAAAGTGTTTCTGTGGAATGAAGTTGATTTGAACTTGGCAAACCCATGTCATTATTGATTTAGTCACCGTCTCGTCCCACATCCTAGATGAGAACAGTAGTTTGAATAATCTAATTAATACGAAATATAACTCGGTACAAACATTGCAAGTGGATTAAAAATCCCACTTTTATTTTATTACTAGCAAGGAGACTCGATGTTGTCCGGGATTGAATGAAGGATCAACAAATGTTCCATCCTCCCATACTTTTATTGTCATCAAAGCGCAAACATTTGACTGGTGTAATATTAGCACTGACTGTGTACTGATTGGAAGCATTACTTTTACAGTTACTCGTTATTGTCTGCCCAACAATGTTCGTATTTATTAACAGTATTTGATTTTGATATACCATGTTGTTGCAAAAGTTTTGCTGGTTTGCAGAAAGGGTATTTAAAACCATTGTAATTTATTTTATGCATTTTGTTATTACTTAAACCTGGTCAGTACTAAATGGGTGACCATTTGGGACTTCCAGGTGCTGTATGCGCTCTCCGCTTACCTCTGCATTGTTTCCAGTCATCCTGGACTTTTCCTTGCCACTGGACTCAAACAGTACCGATTCAGTAGAGCTGTGGTTGGAGATTGCACAACTCTAGCCTCACGATTTATACATGCAGTTGCCCATGCAAGGAGTATCCATTGTCTGACTGAACGGAGGTATCGACATATTACTTAAAATTTGTTGTTTTTTTAGTGACATTAACAGTTTTGAAACGCTATTATTTAAATTTTTTCGCTACCTTAGCGGTTTTTAAAAGCGCTATTAGCTCTTTTTGTTATTCATATGTATATATATATATATATATATATGTATATATATATATATATATATATGAATGAGTTGCCCTTATTAGCTCTTTTTGTTATTCATATATATATATATATATATATATATATATGAATGAGTTGCCCTTATTAGCTCTTTTTGTTATTCATATATATATATATATATATATATATATATATAAAATGAAAATTACAATTGAATTTACCAAAAAGATCCAAGATGGTAAAATTAAAGTAAATTATAAATATTAAAGAATTAATATTTATAAAATTATCTCAGCCAGATATAAAAGCTCGATAAAACCAAATAGGAAATAGAGCTTATAATATGAGCAAACAGTTAATAAAATATGTTAAAAAACACTTTGAAATGAGTTAAAAACATATTTAATCTGAAAAGGAAACACTAGATAAATGGATAGTCCTTAATCCGCGGAGTTTCGAAGAAATACTTTCCTTCTCATCAGAGGGTAGGAATTAGCAAAATGCGGGATCGGATTTTCCATGCAGAAGTATTTGATGAAACAACAAGTAAGTCAAATATCTTAAGTCTCGGAAGTAGAGTGAAAAGCACATCTTATTTTTCTTTTATTAATATTATTGGAATCTTTTCTTTTTTTTCCTTGTACACATTTTTGTGAATTATTCCATTTCTGCCTTTGGATTATTATGGACCATCTTCTTCCAATCACGGGATTTCCTTGGATTTTACTTGTACAAATGGAAATTCTTTTAACTTTTTTGAAGTTTTACATTTGGATTTTACCGTCACTGGATTTTTTTATTTTCTACCAGACTATCCATTCATGTGTAATCACCTTTTTCTTTACTATTCCCTCTGCTTCACTTTTTTTGTTTTCAAGTAAGATCTTTGACTTGTTGTTTCATCAAATACTTCTGCATGCAAAATCCGATCCTGCATTTTGCTAATTCCTACCCTCTGAAGAGAAGGAAAGTATTTGTTCGAAACTCCGCGGACTAAGGACTATCCATTTATCTAGTGTTTCCTAGTGTTTTTTAACATTTTATTAACTGTTTTCTCATATATATATATATATATATATATATATATATATATATGAATGAGTTGCCCTTATTTTTATGGGATGTATTTTTATTTATTTTTTTATCAAATATTATTACATTATTACTACGTTATTACTTAAACATATCCTGTTTTCATCGATGTAGCTTCTAACTTATAGCTTTTTCTTTTTTAGTTTGAAATTTTGTTCAGGTTCCTGAGTTCCACATAAAGATTCTTCAGTTTGACGAATAATGAAGAATTCCGCTCTGATCACAAACGATTTTTGTGGAACTTTGTTTTGTTCATCGATCCTGCGGTTGTTAAGCAAAATGGACTTTTGAATAATAAAGTTCATGAAGATTATACCTCGTGATAATCTGGTTTGCATGAAGTCCTCTTCATTAGTGGCAGCTATTCATTAATCTGCTAAATTGCAGGTTTTTACCCTTGACATCCAGAAGAGTAAAGTTTAGCAATTGCATACCAAGTCAGGGAAAGTCTGTAGCAGTCATAAATAAAGGTTTATGGTCTCTTGTGGGAAAATGTCCCTGGTAAGTGATTTGGTCACACACCGACCAATCAGCTTGCAGTGCATATTAATTCCTTCTGTCCTCTAAAGAACTACTTCAGCCCTTTTGGGAATCATGGTCGATCAGCAAAGAGAACCCTGGAAGCAATGAGGTCAGATGTCCCTGTCCACTGTATGGTCAAGCATTGACTGCCTGTGTCTGAACATAAATGGTGGCAGACTTTTTGGGATCCAAAGAATCTTATATATTTCTTTTTCACACTCTCTAACTTTCTCCCATGTATACTGAACGGTGTAGGTAATTAAATAAACCTTTTTCTTTGCTGTTAAGAAAAGTTTTTGTTTTTCATGCGACTGTTTTCATTAATATATAAGAGTTTGCCTCATTTTCTATAAATTAGTTGTATGTAATGAAAACTGTTGCACAAAAGACAAAAAGACGAAACCTTTTTGACGTAGAACACACAAAGACATAACGCACAGAAACAACATTGTCATTCTCATTCCATTGATTTATAGTTCTGCACTTGATACGTTTTCGCTTGCTACACACAGAGTAAGAGATGACTGGAGAATGACTGATCTTGATGATGAGTTATCCTGGATTTTCATCCTCTTAGCCGGTTAGCTCTGACACTAACATGTTGCCATTTTTATATCAGAATAAGGAAGGGTTGAACTTTAGAAGATGTTGTGAGATTCTGTAGCAGTTACACGAGAGATGTATTTCTGCTTATATGTATGCATAATAACTTGTGTTATCTCGAGTTGTAATTTGATCAACGTATTTATATACAGGTGATTAGAACACTACTGACATGTGCACTGGAAACCTGCTGATTTCTGCCTACAGCTGGGTGTGCACAAAATACAACAGTTCAATTCAAGACTTCAAGTGTGAACAGACTGCCACTTTTTTTTCTCTCCCCTTGTTGTCATCTTGGTGACGAGGGGATGGGAAGAAAACTCAATGCCCGAAACTCTTGTAACTTTTTTTATGTTTATTTGTTTCCACTTACAAAGTTGATACCTATTTTAACATCCCTTTCAACGGAACTGACGAACACAAACAAAGAGAAGAACCCAACAAAAACTGGAGAATTCCGACATGATACAAATATCAAAATTTTGATCTCAACATTTTCTTTTAGAAAATGTTGATGTTGACAGATGCAAAAAAAAAAAAAGAAAGAAAATGAATCATGATGATGTCGCCAAATTTAGGTTTTTTGATGTAGATGTTCCTATTTACTGGCCTCCCCATGAGGGCAGAGTTAGATACAAGGTTGGTTTTAAATGTGGAAAAAAATCTAGCTCCTCAAAAAGAGGCAATCTGGATAGGAACAAAAATAAAAATTGTCTCAGTCATGAAGGATTTCTCCTCCACTGGCCGAGGTCAGAAAAGGTGAAGTGTAGCATCAGAACAGATACTACACTGTGATCTTGGCCCGATGTTATGCAGCTTTATTTATGGAAGATGGTGACACATTTTTTTGTTCAATATTATATTTCAGTGAGATGTGGTCAAATACAACTAACTTTAATACGTTTTTGAATTTTTGAGATGAGGATTGATTATTCATATTATTTGGATTCTTCAGACTACTGTTCTCATCTTGAGTGTGATTTGCATAACGTGTTCATCGATGTAACTTCTAACTTTCTTCAGGTGTATCTTGTCAAATTCAAGAGTCTTTCTGTCGAACTCGGAAGTCTGCATGGAATTTCAAATGAAACCCTTTATTCAATTCATGGAAGTAGCATGTTTTCATTCCGTCAGTCATGACTTGGTAGTAAGTAATTCACACTTGTATTTTAGGTGTCTTCTGCACACTGAGAATTGAATTTTCAATCTCTAAAAGAGTGTAACTTGTCCAACTAAATTTTACCAAGTACTTTATTCACTGCACCACGAGTTCTTGTGGATTTCCAAGTTTGACAAGATACACCTGAAGAAGGTCGGAGGTTACATTAATAGAAACGTTGTGCAAATAACACTCAAGATGAGAAAAGTTGTCTGAAGAATCCAAATAATACGAATAATTTTACCAAATCACATTCTTCATTGTGACTTTCTTCCTAACAAACCAGCCACAAAACTCTGAAGTATTAATCCTATTGTTATAGTCGCTTCAGTGGGAGCAGATAAAATAAAGAAAGAGACACAATTAAAAAATTATATCAAGTTTTTATAGTTAATCCTTTCAAAAGTAAGTATCACAATTAACCTTAGTTTAGAGTTAAAAAAAAACAACAAAAAATAAATATAATTATAAATATAATGAAATTATCGTCAGTTTCAATTTGCGATATCTCGTTTATTTATTTTTTTTGGTTATTTTGGTAAAATTTAGAATTAAATAAAATTTAATCCTTTCACTTTATAAATGTACGATTTTTTTCTCTTGTGTCATTAATGTTTCAAGATTGTGATTCATCTTTTAACTAGCGGGGGTACCTGGCGTTGCCCAGGTGTTTGCAGATGTGTGTGTGTGTGTGTCTGTGTGTGTCTGTGTGTGTGGGGAGGGGGTTAAATCAAATCAAAATAAGAAATAATGAATAAGCAAACGTAATAACCCTATTTAAATATTATAACAAGAAAAAACAAACAAAAACAGCAAACATGATGCAAAAAAAAATAATCGATTTTAAAACTTCTTTAAAAAATTTGAAAACAAAAACAAAAAAAACAGCGAATGTGATGGAAAAATTTATCATAAAACGAACGAAAAAATAACAAAAATAACCGTTTCAATATTAAAACTTTAAAAATCGAAAAAGAAAAATATCTGATATGTCAGCTCGAACGTGCAATCTTAAGACAACAACGCTGTTACTATAACGACTCGTTTATGACTGCGTAAGCGAAATTAGTTTTTTTTTTTTATATTTAAACTAATTAAAAATAGAACGTTTTTTTGCGCATGCATGATTGGCTAAATTGTCATGAAGGAACAATTTTTTGCTACCCCTCCCTGTCGCAAATTGCCCAGTTGAGGGTGAAGGAATTAACGTTTTTGGCCAATTTTTCGATATTTGTCGTCTGAAGGGTCGAGCTTCAAAATGATACCGATCTTGTGAAAATCTGTCGCCTCTGTCAAAAGTTTTAGGCAGACATAAGAATATACATACATTCATACAGAGAGGTGAGATTATAGATGTTGGTATTTTTAAATTTGGTGTGTGCGACATTATGTATCTTATATATATATATATATATACATATATATATACACACAGTTTTATCTATAATATAAATCTCACCTGACTGTTTAAATGTATGTAGGTATGTACGCATGTTTGTCAACCTAAAGCTTTCAACGGAGGCAACAGATTTTTACAAGATCAATATCGTTTTGAAGCTCGACCCTTCGGATGACAAATATCGAAAATTGACTAAAACTATTAATTCCTTCACCCTCAACTGGGCACTTTTCTACATGGAGAGGTTGCTTTATTCACCAATATTTTTGAAAGTCATCCCCTTTTTTCGATTGACTAGCCTTAATTTAAACCTTTGTGCCTTCCGATTTGGCAATGGATGCAACAGCAATAACATCACATGTTTTTTTTTTTCACGTTCTTTTCCTCCTTCACGGTACGGGTTCAAGCCTGTCTGCCTACTACCACTTTTTTTTTTTTGCTCAACATACATACCTCCAAACACCCGGGCAACGCCGGGCACCCAGGCCAGTCTTAAAGCAAAGGATCACTCATCAATATAAAGTACTAAAGTTTTAAGTTGTTTTATACACAAGGACTGACACACACACACACACACACACACACACACACACAGGTCCGTGTTGAAAAATTGGTGCAAGAGTCAAACAAATTAAAAAACAAAAATAAAAAAAATCTTTATGATTCAAATATTATGTAAGCTAAAAAAATCAAATTTAATGAAGAAGTGAGAACGTTGTCATGATCCATCATATTTAATAATAAAGGAAGACAAATCAATTCGAACTACCAAGATCAAAATCAGCCCTGTAATATCTACGATTTACTATTAAAATCGCTAAAAAATCATTTTTAAAAAACGTTCTCTCTCTATATATAAACTACTTGATCAATTAAAATTTTTTGAATATGACATTTTCGTTCCGTGACGGATGCGGGTGTGTACATCGTAAAGATCTTTCTGTATTTTTACTTTTCTTTGTAATTATGTTAAACTCTGGACTTGCACCGCAAACTTTAATGAATGGATTTTTTTGCCTTATCATCAAACTGAGACTATCCTTAAAGGTCTGTTCTTTCGTCATGATACCCTCCTCCCAGGCATTACCTTCTTCTAAGGGACGCGGGGGGATCAATATAGTATATGTTCGTTCATCATTTATTGGAGTATATTCTTACTATATACTCCATTCGGTCTCATAGAAAACTGGAAAATAGAAAATTAAGAAATATCAAAAATTAAAGGGAAATAACTCGTGCAAAAAATTAACGGGAAATAACTCGTGCAAAAAATTAAAGGGAAATAACTCGTGCAAAAAATTAAAGGGAAATAACTCGTGCAAAAAATTAACGGGAAATAACTCGTACAAAAAATTAAAGGGAAATAACTCGTGCAAAAAATTAACGGGAAATAACTCGTGCAAAAAATTAAAGGGAAATAACTCGTGCAAAAATAAAAGTACCAGGTTTGTCAATCAATAAAGACATGTTTCTATTGAATATTGTTTTTAATTATGTGGTGAATTAAAATAAAATGATCCCCCCAGTCTAAAGTCTAAATTATTTGGGGGAAATTTTCAGATTAATACCTGTGTTTGGGCAGTTTTGCAGTTAAGTCCCGACAAAGTTCGACAACTCTAGCACGGTCACATACATCAATATTTTACACCGTCAACCCACGAATATTACGAATTATTAGTTTTAAAATAAAAAGAAAACTTATTAAATTTTTAAAATAAATAAAAATGTAATTAATATAAAAATATATTTTAATATTGGAAGTAAGCACTTGATTAAATAAAGTAAACGAACAAAATATACATTTTTATATATTTATAACTATTTATTTAACAGAAAAATGAAACAATTTTTAGAAAGTGTTTTATTGTCTTAACAGAAAAACGAACAAAATAAAATCTGAAGTAATGAACCACATAACAAAATGTGAATTTATATATACAAAATAAAACAACTTTGAAAATTAAACATTTCTTTAAAAGTGTATTGTATTATGCTTTTAATAATTCGTGGAAATGCGTATCCTTTCTCGCGCCGTCTCCACAACTCTTCCATTAGATGGGAATGGAACAAATTTTCATATTTTTTTATATTAATTATATAATATATATTATATTAATTACATATTTTTTTTTTATTTTAAAACTAATAATTCGTAATATTCGTGATTTGACGGTGTAGATGCGACCCTCCTAGAGTTGTCGAACTTTGCCGGGATTTAACTGCAAGAAGACTGCCTGTGTTTGTGGAATATAATAGAATTTCGAGCAAGTTTTAGGTCAAAACACTATTACGCACGTGCCATGTCGAAATATACGTCTTTGGTCGACATTTCACCGACGCCTGGTATCACAGCCGTAAGCAGTATCAGAATTTTTGTAGGAATTTTTGACACCCCTAACACGAAACTGCGAATACAATATAAAAATCTCGTAATTTCTCTGTTAAAAGTGGGTTATTTATTTTCTTTATGGATTATACTTCCAAAATAAGCTATTAAAGTTGTTTTAAAAGTAATAGAAATATTTTTTTTTTTTAAAACAGTAATGAATTTTCCGAACTCAATATTTTTCAATTTTTAAACTTTAAAAATCTATCAAAATTTTTCTATTGATTCTATTTTTACGATATTTTCAGGGTCAATGTGAAATTTTATGTTCTTTCCAATAAACCGAATATAATATTTTAGACAAACGTTTTTTTTAAATTCACGCCCCCCCCCAAGTGTCACCCAGTAAATAATTAATTTATGTCGGGGAGTTTTATATATCACAAATTGAAGAGAAAAGGTCAATAAATAATATATTCAAATTTAAAACAAAAAAAAAATCGCTTTTTTAGAAATTTACCTGTAAAGTCCGAAGTTTAAAACCTTATTTTATAAGAACACATTGTTTTTTTTTTTTGTCTTTTTTTTTTTTTAATGAAACCTTGGTCCTTGCTCCTTTAATTGAAAAAAAAAAATTAGGGCTTGAATTACATTTTTCGAGGAGTTATAAGCTGGGAAAGACAGGGGGTCGAATAATTCACGCCTCTCATTTTGAAATGTCTATTAAAAAGTAAATAATTAATTTATGTCGGGGAGTTTTATATATCACAAATTGAAGAGAAAAGGTCAATAAATAATATATTCAAATTTAAAACAAAAAAAAAATCGCTTTTTTAGAAATTTACCTGTAAAGTCCGAAGTTTAAAACCTTTTTTTTTTTTTAAAAAACACATTGTTTTTTTGTTTTTTTTTTTAATAAAACCTTGGTCCTTGCTCCTTTAATTGAAAAAAAAAAAAAAAATTAGGGCTTGAATTACATTTTTCGAGGAGTTATAAGCTTGGAAAGATGGGGTGGAATTATTCACTATTTTCACGAAATTTCTGACACTACAGCCGTGGCCTGAGCATAGGTAAATGGGACATTTACAAATGTCTCTCAACCCTTAACAAAAAATAAAAGGGGTACTTGTATAGTTTAATCAAGACATTAAAAAATGAAAATATCGAAAAAGGTTATACGTATCCATTTTGGACTGAAGAACCCCAATAAAAAGTTTTTACTTAATTTGATCGAGTAGTTTTTTTGTTGTTGTTTTGTTTATTTACAGCGGAAAAACACGTTTTTATGAGAGCGCAATGAAGGTAGCCATCTTTGAATTTTTTGAACACGCCATAAAAAGCGCCGACACTCCCTCCCCATCTTTAATACTGGCTTTTCTTCCTAAAAAAATCAGAATATGACTACCTTTTGCTCAATATCATAATAAATTGGGTTTTTTTCGCTGTAACAAAGAAAAAAAAAAAAAGAAAAAACTATTTGATGAACTTAAGTTTTTCGGAGAAATAATGGGGAAATAATGAATTTGGCGGAGTTGTACAACCATCACCCCCATGCGTAATTTCTATATTGATAGTTTTTTTTTTTTTTTTTAGTTTTTTTTTCACTGGATTATTATTGATTGAACACTAATTAACCAGCGTATGAAAAGAAAAAAAAATCATTATTTCGACGTTTGAAAGGGGTGCTTACTTTTAAGTTACAACGTTCTGGTAAATCGGTCACCCATTTTTTTTTTTTTTCTAAACACGGAAGTGTCTTCGGGAGATATGAAATGGTTTCTGACTTACAAATGCGGTAGGCTCATGTAATTTTTACTTTCTATGGTTGTGATATACCCGCGTTTTTATTGGTTACAAAATGGGTGACCGTTTTACCAGAACGTTGTAACTAAAAAGTTAACACCCCTTTCAAATGTCGAAATAATGAATTTTTTTTTTTTTCGATTTTTTTTCATAATCTGGTTAATTAGTGTCCAATCAATAATAATCCAGTAAAAAAATTTCAAAAAACCTATCAGTATACAAATTACGCATGGAGTGTTGGTTGTACAACTCTGCCATGAATTTTAACATTTATAATAAAGTTTTATTTAACAACAAGATAAATCATTTTGTTTTGTTGTGTTTTGATATACGTGTGTAGTATCGACACGCAAGAGAAAGATGAAGTCATTAAATGTTTTACGAGATGTTCGTAGTTCATGGATTTAAGTGTTTAGATTTTTTTTGAACCACGTATAGTCGTGAAAACTTAATATGTATTTCTTGCATAGAGTCTGATAGGACTGGATTAAAACCTGTAACAACAGATGAAAAGAGAAAACCTCCTCCGACTGAGGAAATCATGTTTTTTTAAGAGAAAAAAGTTTCTTTAAAAAAAAAAAAAAGGAAATAAAATTTATTACATTTGTTGGTTCAGTATTGTGTTAATTTTGCTCCATTAATGTGTCTGATGTCACAAAAGATTATGGGGGGGGGGATAAATCCAATGAGATTTGAGAATTAATATTAGCTCCGAAAACATATTTTTCCTTTTGTGTTTGCATCATGTGGCTTAGCTTGGAGTCAAAGTCCCCAGACGGTTTACTGTCAGCCCGCAGAGAGAAAAGAGGCAAAGAAGCTACGACGTGCAAAGTCATGCTGATGGTTTAACGTCACACACAAGGACAGATTCAGGTGGCGAGTTACCTACTGCATCCTTTTTTTTTTTTTTTTTTTTTTACATAGGCATCACCACTTTTCAAGGCCAAGAGGCCACTCAAGGATAAGGGTTAAAGAGTGTACAGTAGATATTGGACAATATAGTAATATCATTAGTAATGAAAATTTGGTAAATTTGATAACTTATATAGAACGGCTCATCAAGAACTTATTTACGTTAGAATTGAACACAACCATATTGTAGTCAGCCGAAAAGCAGGAAAACGGAAGACAATTCCACAGGCATGCAGTTCTAAGAAAGAAGCTTTGTTCATAGAATCTACGTTTAGGTTTAGGCACAGATAAAGAGTGGGGGGAATTATTGATAGTGTGTACAGCTAGACGGGTGTTTCTTGTGAAAGTTTGGCGAGGGGGGACCATAGATTGAAGCTCAGTTGAACACCTTCCATGAAAATAACGATACATCAGAGACAAACTCGCAACATCTCTTCTGTGAGATAGAGGTTGCAAGGAAGAGAAAAGGACATCTCCTACGAGGCTACGAAGTCTATTTTGAACTCTATCAAGGCAGGACAAGTCCTTTCTAGCAGCTCCTGCCCAAATGTGGCAACAATATTCCATCCTTGGACGTACCTGGCTCTTATATAGATAGAGAATAGCATCAGCAGTGAGATATTTACCGGATCGATAGAAAGATCCCACCATTTTTCCAGCAGCCTTGGCAACAGATTTGATGTACATGTTCCATTTAAGATCAGGAGTAAAGGTCAAGCCCAGAAGCTTGTCAAAACTTGAGGCCTCCTGAAGACGAGAGCCATTCATTTCAATTGATGCCAGATGTGGATCAGAATGTTGATGATGTAAAGAGAGAAGCTTGGTTTTAGATGCATTAAAAGTAACCAGCCACTCCTTTCCCCATTGTACTACATGCTCAAGATCAGAGGAGAGAGAATTGGAGAGAACTTGGTCGTTTACTGTCTTAGATGTGCTACCATAAATGGTAGTGTCGTCAGCATAAATGTCTACAAATGATGTAAGGATGTGATTTGGAAGATCATTAATGTAGATCAGGAAAAGAGTTGGGCCCAGGATGGACCCCTGAGGGACACCGGCATTAATACTGTGAGCTTCTGATTTTTGCCCCTCAACTACTACTCTTATGAACCTATCAGAAAGAAATGATTTAATAATTGAGAAGACATTTCCAGCTATACCATAGTTAGAGATCTTATGAAGTAAACCTTTATGCCATACCCTATCAAAGGCCTTAGATATGTCAAGAGCAATTGCCCTAGAAATGTGGCTAGAGATTTTCTAATCCTATGAGATATAACTGTAAGCACATCTGCTGTAGATCTAGCAGAATGGAAACCATATTGAGTGTCACTAAGAAGGTTATTTTTGTTGAGATCGTTGATTATTTCTGTATTTAACAGATTCCAACAACTTACTCATGACGCACAGGAGACTTATTGGCCTGTACTGAGAGGGGGATGAGTTCTTAAATACAGGGCATACTGATGAAATTTTCCAGGGAGATGGGAAACTATTCTCCTTAAGACAACGTTTAAACAGTTTTGTAAGTATGGGCGCTAGTTCAGGTTGAAGTTTTTTGAGTACTATAATTGGAATACCGTCAGGGCCAGTTGCTTTACTGGAATCAAGGTTTTTGATTAGCTTGGCAACATCACGTACAGATATACGTATATCACATAGCGTGTTTTCTGATACAGGAGGAAATATTGGGGGTTGGCGGCCTTGGTCGCAAACGGCAGAATTAGCTGCAAAGTTCTTGACAAAGAGTTTGGCTTTGTCTGATGCTGACGAGATTACCTCAGGTCCATTGATAATAGTTGGGATGGAGCACACGCTTCTGTTCAGGATTCTGTTTGCCATTTGCCAAAACTGGTGGGAACCAAGCCGCTGCTCAGCTACTTTGGACTTAACAGATTGAGCATACAACTCTCTTGCGTTCTTTATTACTTTCTTACAATGGTTGCTGGCAGTCCTGAAAGCGGCTTTAGTTTCCATACATCTATTATGTTGGAAGCAGTGAAAAAAGTGATTTCTGTGCGCAATGGCAGCAGCACATTCTGGAGAGAATCATGGTTTGGATTTCGCGCGCAGTGCATTTTGTACGATTTGGCCGGCTTCAGCGAAGGCTGTCAGAAAAAGATTCTAGAAAAGTCACTTTCTTTGAGTCACAGAGGCACAGATTTACTTTTTACTTCGACAGAATTTGTGTGGATAGATACGACAAATGTACGCATAACTGAAATGTTATTTATCCATCCATTTTAATGTCTCTATTGTATCGCTACATACGTATAAATTCAAACTTTTGGCCAAGATCAAAGTGTAGTATCTGTTCTTCAGATGCGGCACTTCCATTTCTCGTTCTCTTTCAGTGCAGGAGAAATCCTTCACGACTGAGACAATTTTTATTTTTGTACCTTTTCTCCACGTTAAAAAACGACCCTGGTGTCTAACTTTGTCCCGTGGGGAGGCATTGTAAATAGGTACATGCGTATAAATTCAAAATATTACAAAAAATGATTCAGTAAGTGTTCTAAATGTATTTTTCATAAAAAACATCAGAGACAGTAGCGATCAGACATTTTCTATTTTTTCAATAGCAGATTGCAAGAAAAGCAAGGGAGATAAATCAGTTTGTCATAGAGAATTGATCGCATAATCAAAGTGTAGTATCTGTTCTTCAGATGCTACACTTCAATTTATTGTTCTCTGTCAGTGGAAGAGAAATCCTTCACGATTGAGACAATTTTTATTTTTGTTCCTTTCTCCACTTAAAAAAAAATGACCTTGGTGTCTAACTCTGTCCTGCGGGGTGACAAAGTAAATGGGAACTCTTCAACGTTAAAACATACAATAAAACTTGATAATTCGATAAATTCTATTTTTATTCATAATTATTTTTTTTACTGGATCATTTTTTGTAATTTTTGGTATATATTTTTTTTACTGGATCATTTTTTGTAATTTTTTGTATATATTTTTTTTTACTGGATCATCTTTTGTAATTTTTGGTATATATTTTTTTTACTGGATCATCTTTTGTAATTTTTGGTATATATTTTTTTTACTGGATCATTTTTTGTAATTTTTGGTATATATTTTTTTTACTGGATCATCTTTTGTAATTTTTGGTATATATTTTTTTTACTGGATCATTTTTTGTAATTTTTGGTATATATTTTTTTTACTGGATCATCTTTTGTAATTTTTGGTATATATTTTTTTTTACTGGATCATCTTTTGTAATTTTTGGTATATATCTTTTTTACTGGATCATTTTTTGTAATTTTTGGTATATATTTTTTTTACTGGATCATTTTTTGTAATTTTTGGTATATATTTTTTTTACTGGATCATTTTTTGTAATTTTTGGTATATATTTTTTTTACTGGATCATCTTTTGTAATTTTTGGTATATATTTTTTTTACTGGATCATTTTTTGAATTTTTTGGTATATATGTTTTTTAAAGCTTCCTTCAGTCTTGACAAACTATGGATACTCACTGTAAAGGTGCCTGTGTATGGGATTCTTGTGGAAAGAGGTGTGCAATCTCCAACCACACCTCCGCTGAGTCGGCATTGTTAAATACCAGTGGTAAGTGGAGGTTCAGGACGACTGGAAACAAATACAGAGATAAGCGGAAAGCACATACAGTGCATAGAATTTCAAATAGTCGCCCGTCTGGTACTAGCCAGGCTCAATGTTGCTTAAATTTAGTGATTTGATGAGAGCCGGTGTGTCAATGTGATTATGCTGTATATAAATATATATATTATATAATATACTCCACTGATCACGCACTCCCTTTTAAAAAAAGTTTATAAAATTATATTCTACTTTTTTTTAGAGACGATGACACAAAGACATTCTGAAAAACAAGGGAAAAATAGTATGATCATTTTTGTATATAAACTTTATGTAAAATTATACACTATTTTCTGGCCATTCTATCTTTTTGGGACAGTCAACCACTATTTTTACTATCTAGGTAAGTTTTTATGCATGAGTGTACAAAACCTCTAATAAAAGATTAATTTGCAACATAAAAGCACAGATAATTCATCAACACCTCTTTTTAGAAAAAAACAACAAAAGGGTTTATTTCAAAAGAAGAAGAACTGTGTCCGAGGTGAAAGAAAAAAAAGGAATAGAAAGTTTTAGGATGTTCTTATGTTGGGAGATAGAAACTTGAAGTGTCCCCAGGTTGTCCAGTAGGGGTCTTCAGTGAAGTAGTCGCAGCCTGGGGGGATTCAATGGACAGAGAGTGAGAGGAGAGAGGTCTGTCTTCTTTGGTGGTCTGAGCTTCTCTGTTGGCTGCTGGAGTGTTCATGACATGGTTAAGTAATTTCTTAAGGGACATATAGAATTAATGTGCCTTAATAGCTGACTGGTCAGTGCGTGGCAACATCAGTTAGTAAGGGGGAATTAATACACAAGAGAAAATAGTTTGTTTTGGTGACTGCTACAACTATTAACTCAAGTCCAAGTGGCAAGTGTGTAATGTTTCTGGGGGGGGGGGACGTTATTTTCCCCTCAAAAATCAAATCACATAAATTACTTAATTTTTTAAAAATAATTGATTTAAAATACAAAATCAAAATATTATATTAAAAAAAAAAGAAAGATCGAACCACTGTAGCAATACACCAGAAACATTAAAATGGTTGGATAAAGAACGTTTCAGTTATGCATACATTTATTGTATCCACCCTCACAAATTCTGTCAAGGTAAAAGTAAATCTGTCTCTGCGTGCGGATGTAGGTCAGGACTATACCACGGGATAGGGTGTCCACTTACTATCTAATCAACACTCAAGGAAAACAACTTTTCTAGAATCTTTTCCTAACAGCCTTTGCTGGAGCCAGCCAAAATGTATAAAAGGCATGGAAGTACCATATCAAACGAGAATTAACACTTTTCCTCTTTCTCTCTTTGCCTGTCGTGCACATGGCACAAACATTAAAGGAAAAATATGTTTTTGCAGCTTATATTAACACTCAAATCACACTGGATTAATTTCCCCCCAAATAACCTTTTGTCACATCAGACACAAGATGGAGCAAAATTATCACATTATTGGAACTACCTAATGTAACAAATTTTATTCCGTTTGTTAAAAAGAAGAAACATTTTTCTCTAAAAAAAAAAACATGATTTCCTCAGTCGGAGAAGGGTTTCTTTTTTTTTTTTTTTTTTACATATGAGTCACCATTTATCAAGGCTCGGAGGCCACTCGGGGATGAGGGTTATTACGTGTACAGTAATCAATGGGATAATATTGTAGTAATCGTTAGCAATGAAGATTTGATTAATTGGATTACTTAAGGGGGCGGTTTGACTTGAAGACATCCAAGTTGTAGTCAGGTGGGAAACAGGCAAACGGAAGAGAGTTTCACAGGCGTGAAATTCTAAGAAAGAAGTTTTGTTCATGGAATCTACGTTTTGATTTAGGCACAGATAAAGAGTGGGGAAAATTATTGACAGTGGTTTCAGCTAGACGGGTCTTTTTTGTGAAAGATTGGCAAGGGGGGACCAGAGATTGGAGCTCAGACGAGCACTCGCCATGGAAATAACGATAAAACAAAGACAGGCTCGCAACGTCTCTTCTGTGGGAGAGAGATTGTAGGGAAGAGAAAAGGGCATCCCCCACTAAGCTACAATGTCTATTTTGTACTCTGTCAAGGCAGAATAAGCTGTTTTTAGCAGCTCCTGCTCAGATATGGCAGCAGTATTCCATCCTTGGAAGTAGTTGGCTTTTATATAGATAGAAAGTTGCATCAGCAGTGAGATATCTTCTGGAGCGGTAGAAGGATCCCACCATTTTTCCAGCAACCTTGGCAACAGATTTGATGTACGTGTTCCATTTCAGATCAGGAGTAAAGGTCAATCCCAGGAGCTTGTAAAGACATGGAGCCTTCTCAAGACGAGAGCCATTCATTTCAATTGAAGCCAGATGGGGATCAGAGCGTTGATGATGTAAAGATAGAAACTTGGTTTTAGATGCATTAAAGTAACCAGCCACCTCTTTCCCCATTGTACAATGCGCTCAAGATCAGAGGAGAGAGAATCAGAAAGAACTTTGTCAGTTACGGCCTTTAATGTGTTGCCATAGATGGTAGTGCCATCAGCATAAATGTCAACGAATAATTTAAATATGTGTTTTGGGAGATCATTGATGTAGATCAGGAAGAGAATTGGGCCCAGGATGGACCCCTGAGCGACTCCAGCATTAATACTTTTTGTTACATTTCTTTTACTCCAGTCCTATCAGACTCTATTTAAGAATATATAAGTCCTCACGGCCATGCAAGATTCTAAAAACCTAACATTTATTTCCATGTGCTATGAACATTTCGTAAATCATTCAATATTTCATGACTTAATCTTTCTCTTGCGTGTCGACACCGCACACGTAAAAAATGATTTATCTTTATTGTTAAATAAAACTTTATTATAAACGTTAAAATTCGTTTTCTCCATTATGCTGATTTTGACAACTTTTATTTTTCTTATTTTTTGTTTAGAGTGAGGTGTGAGCGATTTTGATCCATGTTCACGTCGCTGGCTGGCATTGATGAAGATCGGGTAAAACTATACAAACACCGTGACAGCGAATTAACCCTAACCCCTAACCCTAACCCTAACCCTAAACCTAACCCTAACCCTAACCCTAAACCTAACCCTAAACCTAACCCTAAACCCTAACCCTAACCCTAAACCCTAACCCTAACCCTAATCCTAACCCTAACCCTAACGCTGTCACGGTGTTTGTATAATAATACCGAAGATCGGCCATGTCCTCGTTATCACACATACCTAGTTACCCGCTGTTGAAATGGACCCTTACCATAACACCACCTATTAAGAATACTTATTTGGGTACAGTTTACGACCCAATATCAAGCAACTTCGCGTCAGCAGATTACGTAAGAAGTCGGAAGATGCCGAAGTGAAGACTGCCAGACGATTAATTCAAAATACGGAGCCTCCTAGGTCTGAATTTTCATTTACAAAATACGCAATTTTTTACGATTATTCGACTTGTATTTAAATTATTATAATATTATGATAATTATTTTAATTCTTATATTATTATAATTCTAATAAATATATACAATTTTTCTTTCTTTTAAAGGTCAAAGACAGTTTTAAGAAATTCTGCTACTTACGGACAGTGCACAAATAAAAACATTATTATTTCGAAAAACATTTTTAACATGTACTTTCACCTAACAATTTAATAAGCAAAAGATGCCATAAAATTGAATTTAACTTGAAAATCCTATTAAAATATATTTATACGGCCTGTAAACATAAATACCATATTTTCCGTGTGTATTTTGTATTTCAATCCGATGTTTAAATATTCGTTTATAAAATATTTAGCTTTTGCCCTTGATCTTTTGGGGCTAAGAGCAAAGTGTAGTATCTGTTCTGATACTACACTTCATTTTTCTTTTCCTCCGTCAGTGAGTGACTGAGAAATACTTCTTATACTGAGTTTTAATTTTCGTCCTAATTCAGAATGCCTCTTTTGGGAGAACTGAAAGTACTAGTGCAGTTTATCAGCATCCCTAAGCAAATTAATTGTTTTGATTTTAATAAAATTCCGTCCGAGAAGGTAAGAGTTAAGACAACCTCTTCTCTTCTCATATCAAAAATTGCTTTCTAAATTTGGCTAGGGATATTAAATTGCGCAAGTGTCGAGCTTGACTTCATCTATATTAAAAACCGATTGCGTCTTTATTCTGCCTTAGTGGCGAAACAAAAAGTTAAATTCTACTGCGTATATTATAAGTAATTTCTTCTTTTTTTTTTTACAATTTCTCTACTGTTAACTATTCTTCACTTTTACCTAAAACTAAACATGCATATGGTGATGGAACATATTTTTGTGGTGACTATTTTAATGGTGCACCGTTTTTCAAGTACTCCCTATTGAAACACCTCGTCTATCTTTTTCTCTAAAAGTTTTATTAAATATAAATTAAATGATTTGAATTCAAAAAGATTACATTTTTTAGATGACGATAAAAAGGTAAGTTATTATTGTTTTTGATTGTATTAACAATGTATTTCTTTGGATTGTTTTTAAATAAAAAAAAAAAAAAAAACGTTTTGTCTTGATATTGAGCTAAGCCAGTGCCAGCTCCGTTTACGCGTTGCAGTTTCCCCAATTTCGTTTTAAATTATTAAAATTGTTAAAAAAATAATTAAAAAAAAAAAAAAGAAGAAAAACGAAAATTTATATTATCATAAAAAGTTAGGAGCAAGAGGTAAACATGATTGTTGGCGACGTAAATTATTTTTAAGTAAATGCGGTTTGAAAATTAATCTTTTATAACCTATTGTTTTAAACGGTAAATATTTACCTGGTTTGTGGTTTCCACCTTAACATTTTCCTTTAAAATAACGACTTTTAGAGGTTTTCGGGTATGCTGAAAACGAATATCGCATTTAAATTTCCCGCAAATAAGTAGTTTTCCGGATATTAAGCAATATCTTTTCTTATGTTATTGCTGGTAGCCGAGCTCGTGCGCGTAAACACAACCCGAAAACTACGCGCAAGCGCCAAGATGGCCACCAGCAATAACAGAAGAATTGATTATTGCTTAATACACGGAAAACTACTGGAGGTAGCCCTGTTTGGAATTTTAGAACACGCCATGGGGAAATAACTCAGTACCGACACCCCTCTTCCCATCTGTAATACTAGCTTTTCTTCTTAAAAATCGAAACGTGGCTACCTTTTGATCGGTATTATAACAAATTGTTTTTTCGCTGTAATACAAAAACTATTTGATGAAATTAAGTGATTTTTTTTTTTTTTTTTTTTTTTGAGAACTTTATTCCATAACGGATACGGACAATATAAATTTTTTTTTTTTTTTTTGATATGTTCATTTTTTTAATGTCTTGATTAAACTGTACAAGTACCTTTTAGTCTTGATAAGATTTGTTATCAACAATTTGTTTAAATATTTGCAATAATGAAATAAAACTATTTTTTTTTATAATTGGAAATTAAAAAATATTTTTAAACAAATAATCAAATCAAACTTTTTTTTATATAATTTGAATTAAATTTGTTCTTGCTAAAATAATAACAGAGGAAATACATCTTTTCTGGTAATAATAAAAATAAAGTTTGTTTCATTTTGTTTGGAAAACAGTTCATAATATATATTCCATTATAAAAGTTCTATTTTTGTTTGATAAAAAAAAAACAGTTCATAAATATATTATTGGGGAAAAACATTTCATAATATAAAAAAACGATCCATAATATATTTTTATTATAAAAGTAAAAGAAACAAAAACCAGTACATTAATTAAAAAAATAAACAATTCATAAATATATATATATATAAAAAAAAACAGTCCATAATATATTTTTATTGTAAAAGTAACAGAAAAAAAACAGTACATGAATTAAAAAAAAAAAAAAGTTCATAAACATATTATTCTAATAAAGGTTGTAATTTTCTTATAAAATTTCAAATAAAGACTGTTTGAATAAAACTTCTATTTTTTATATTTGCATTAAAAATAAAATACATTCTATGCAGTTTTCTTCCACCAAATGGCTTTGTAAACACAGGGATGCAGAAGGTGAATTTAACCATTTTAAAACTTAAAATAAATAAAATATTAAAAAATATTTAAATATTTTTTAATATTTTATTTAAGTTTTATGCTTTCTTTTATTACGAACAGCAAAGTTTCACGATTTTTAAAAAATATTTTTAATCTTTTTTTTTTTTTAATTTGAAGGTCGCATCAGTATTTTACACCATCAAATCACGATTTTTTAAAGTTTTATCATGAATTATTAAAGTTATAAAATATTTTTAAAATACACTTTCTAAAATTGTTTGGTTTTTCTGTTAAATAAATAGTTATAAATATATTAAAATGTATATTTTGTTCGTTTACTTTATTTAATCAAGTGTTTCCATCGTGGGAAATATTCGGTCAATATAATTTTCTAAACAAAATAACATGATTTGACGGTGTAAATACTGATGTGACCCTTCTAGAGTTGTCGAACTTATTTTTGACTTGGCCAGGCATAACTGCCAAACAAGGTAACAAACAATTACTAAGTAATAATAATAAAAAAAAAAATTGGTTGATTTTTTTTTTTTTTGGATTAACATCGGTTGAATGGAGGAGAAATCCTTCATAACTCAGACAATTTTAATTTTTGTTCATATGCAGAGTGCCCTTGTTTGAAGAGCTGGATTTTCCCTACATCAAAAATTGACCTTGTGTCTAACTATGCCCTCGTGTAGAGGTAAGTAAATAGGAACACTGGTTCACAATTTTTTTATTTCATAATGAAGTTGATACTTTCTATTTCATCATGAAACTGACCCCTACCACTCCAAATTCTAAATTAATTTCCATCAAGATTGTCAGTGTGCTCACACATAATTACAGTATTTTTTTAGTTTACCGACCCCTTGGCATTCACCTTTGAATTGTCCCAGGATTGCGTGATGGTCATGTACATGATTGCGATGTGGTCCGTGCATGAGCAGTCATGTCGGAAGCCAGCCTGTTCATCCCGAAGTGTCTTGTCTAAGGCGATCTTCAGCCTCTCGAGAATGCTTCTGCTCAGAATTTTGCCTGGTATGGATAGCAGCATAATTACTCTCTAGTTATTACAAGATGAGAGATCACCTTTCTTTGGCAGCTTTATGAGGTGTCCTCGCTTCCAGTCCATTGGTACTTGTTCTTGTTCCCGGATCTTTGTGAGAAGGGAGTGCAGTATCTCAGTTGAGGACTGGATATCAGCCTTGAGTGCTGTCAGGACTTGCTGCCTTGCCTGACTTGAGGAATTTTATGGCCCTGATGATCTCTGCCTTGCTGGGAGGGTTGGTGTTGATGTCCAGGAGCTGGGTTGAGATGTTTGATGGGGTGGGTGGTGCTAGTCTGTTAAGTGTCTCCTTGAAATGCTCTGCTCATCTTCTGTTGTGATGGCATTCCCATTCTTTCACAGGGTGGCTTGGGTTGCTGTTTTTCCCGAGAGTACTGTGGTGATTTCATATCTGCTGCGGTTTCTGTCTCTGTGGTGAGCTTCTCTATAAACCTTCTCTTGTCTCTACATGCACTGCATTTCACTTCCTTGTTTGTCTCCCAGTATTGCACCTGTAATTCTTGTTTTTCCACCAGATCTTGCATCTGATTTATAGTGTCTTTCAAGTTCTTTCTCTTCGTGATGAGTGCTCATATGTCCGTTGTCAGCCACCCTTTGTGCTTCTTCGTCTTCTTGCCCACGACTGTTTTGCATGTTGTCTTCCATGTCTTTCGGAGATTACTCCACTGCTCTTCAATTGTCTCTTTTTGTAGACGCTCAAGCACACTGAACTTGTTTCCTAGCTTTGTTCTGAATTCCTCTGCCTTTTCCTTGTTTTCGTTGTGGATATTGAACTTGTGTGCTGGTCTTTGTAGGCCCTAAGCTTTGTTCTCACTACTTCCACAACCAGGTGGTGGTCTGATGCTACGTCTTCACCTCACTTCACCCTGACAACATGCAGGCTTCAGCTCCACTTTTGCCCGATTGTGACATGATCAATTTGGTTCTCTGTCTTTCCATCATGGGAAATCCATGTGGTCTTGTGGATAGTCTTATGTGGAAAATGGGTTACCCCAATGACCAGGTCGTTGAAAGTGCAGAATTTGGTGAAAATTTCTTCATTCTTGTTCCGTTCTCCAGTGCCATGTCTGCCCATGATAAGGTCTGTGTCTGTGTTGTCCATGCCAACCTTGGCGTTCAAATCTCCCATCAAGATCTTCATGTCTCTCTTTGGTATTCTGTCCACAGTTGCTTGAATCTGCTCATAAAACTCATCTTTGTCTTCGATGTCCGCTGCGTTAGTAGGGGCGTAACACTGTATTATAGTGTCTTTCCTGCCTTTGGAGTTGAATCTTGCCATGAGAATTTTTAAAGATACAGGTTCCCAGGACAACAGTGCTTGAGTTGCCTCGGGTGTCATCAGCAGCGCTACACTGCCCATGTGTGGTTGGCCTTCTTCTTATCCAGAGTAGAATGTGGTGTCTCCACTCGTCAGTCTTGTTTTTCCACTTTCATTCCATCGGGTCTCACACAGTCGTAAGATCTTAATATTGTATCTGTGCATATCACTACACACCTGTGCAGTCTTGCCTGTCTCCTATAGGGTTCTGATGTTTCTGGTCTTGGCTTTGGTTGTCAGAAGGATTGTCAGCGCATTTCACCCGCTCGTGTCATGAACTCTACTAGAGAGGAGCCTTCCCGGACCAAGAAGTCCACATATGATGTTGTTGCGGTTTCTTTCTTTCTTTTACAGAATTGGGTTGTTGGCCCTATTCTAGTTACCCTGGATGACCAGTGAGTGCTCTTAGTCTGATCTCTACCCTTCAACCTGTTTGGCTTGGGTGACTCTACCAGGAGACAAATCTCTCACCAGCATAGCTATCCGGGTCCTAGAGACACACAAGCCCCCTAACCACACCAAGGTTGCACCCATCTCATCTGGTACTGACCAAACTCAACCTTGCTTAACTTCAGTTATCTTATGAGAATTGGTGTATCAACATGATTATGGCATATATGAAGCAATTCATGAAGGGGATAGGGGAGTAGATGATTTTTGTTTCATCAAAGAATGACTTTGTCTCCTTCTTTCCCTCACATACACACTGTCTTAATTTTGAATTAGTTGAAAATGAAGTTTTTGTTTTAGGAAATGAATTGTTGATTTTTGTGCTTTCCTATCTCCACACACACAGGGCTGTGAACCTCTAGAAGTGTAAGCCATGTTTAGTTTCAGAACAGTTTCCGATGGTTCGTTGTTCTAAACAAGTCTTGGGAGGTGACTGGTTTGCAGTAGACAACAGTTTCCGATGGTTCGTTGTTCTAAACAAGTCTTGAGAGGTGACTGGTTTGCAGTAGACAGTTCCACAGAGCAAAATATTCTTACTGTATCGAGACGGAAAAAACATGCAAAATTGCTACAGAAAAGGTTTAATATTTATGGAGCAATTCTGGTTTCTGATTGGTTGGTAGCAGAACGTGAATTAATTTGATTCGTCAGTTCTTAGCAGCATCGTTTATAAATAGAATCACCCGACTGTATGGGATCATACCCCATTATATTTCCAAAGTATTGCAACATCCCCCCTATTTTATTATAATGGGGAAGTTCCTTGTGTTCGTTCTGCTCAAAAATAAATATATATTTTTATATTCAATTATACATAGCAAAAATTAGAAATCATTTGGATCTTAGAATTTTAGCATGTAAAAAGACGCCATTTTTAATTGTGTTCAAATCTCAAAACAGATATATATGTGTACAGAGAAGAGAAATAAAAGAAATGGAAGGTATCTTAATCTTAAAAAGGGGTGGGTATGTGAAAAAGACATTTCTTAAATTTGGTTATGCAGTTTTGTAAAAAAAGAGAAAAGAAGAAACGCATACATATAAATAAATATACATAAAAATAAACATACATGCAATATGTACCCGATTAAAGAGTTTTTGTTTTGTTTTTTGTTTTGTTTTTTTTATTAAAACAATTAAAAAAAAGATAGGACATTTTTGAATAATAAGAAAAAAAAAACTAATGTGCACAAAAAAATAAATAAAAGTTGATTGTAATTTCTGTGTGCCTTAAAATAAGCATGCAAAAAGTATTTTGTTGAAAAGGAAAATTACCAAGAGGTTTATAAAAAAGTGGCTTTTTAAAAAAATTTTTTTTTATTTCAGCAAAAGTATCAGTTACACATTAGTAGCTTAAAGTGTTAATACAAATAAAATGGTACAGTTTAACGTCTTGTCCAGGACTATTTATTTATTTATTTTTTTGATATATAGAAATTTATATACATACAGGGCCGTAAAATAAAAAGAAAAAAAAATTATTCAGTCGAATCCCCCAACAAGTTTTGGGAAAAAACACTTTAACTTTATTCTTGTTGCGGGTTTCGTGAATACATCAGCGATATTTTGTTCTGATGATATGTAATTCAAAATAATGGATTCCTTTTTCACCACGTTTTTTTATGAAATGGTATTTTATATCTATATGCTTAGGTTTTTGGTTGATTATCGTGTTCTGTGCTAAGACTATACTGGCTTGGTTATCACAATTAATTACTACGGGGCTTTTAGTTAATTCTAGCTCTAAAATAGTCTTTAGGATATTTTTAAGGTAAAATGCTTCCTGGGTCGTGTGTGTGATCACAATAAATTCTGCTTCACACGTAGAGAGAGATACAATCTGTTGCTTTTTAGATTTCCATGAAATAATAGGCTCATTTTCTGAGAGTCTGAAACAATATCCAGATATACTCTTTCGATCTTCGTCGTTTCCCCAGTCTGAATCCGAAAATCCTTCTAATTTTAGGGGATTTTTTGATTTTCTAAATACTAACTTCTGTTCTTTAGTTCCTTTTAAATAACGCAAGACTTGTTTAGCTCTGTTTAAATCCTTCATTGTCGGTCGTGATAATTTTTGTGATGGTTTTGTTACTGTATAGCATATGTCAGGCCTGGTTGCAGTCATTAAATATATAAGACTACCTATAATTTCGCGATATTGTGTCGTTTATTATTTTAGATTCTGTGTATATTTTTATTAATATCATTTTCGACCTGTGTAGAGCGTTTCTTGCACTCTCCCATTCCAAATTTTAATTGTATTTTGTCGATGTATCTCGATTGATTCATCGTAACAAGTCCTTTGCTTTGAGTAAATTCTATCCCCAAAAACCAGGATATTTTGCCAAGATCAGTCATTTTGAATCTTTTACTTAATTTGTTCTTAACATCAGTCAACATTATGTCACAATTTGATGCGATTAAAATATCAACGACCCACAAAACCAAAATCAGTAGTTTATCGTCTTTGTGTTGGGTATATAAACAGGGGTCTACAGCGCATTGTCTGAATTGTTGTTTAATAATATAATCATGAAATACTGTATTCCAACACTGAGTACTCTGCTTTAGACCAAATAATGACTTGTTAAGTCGCTACACACTATTTTTATTTTTCATTATAAATCCCTCTGGAGGGGTAATATAAATTTCACAGTCTGTTGGGGCATTCAAATAAACATTTTTTATGTCCATTTGATGGATGTTTAGGTCATATTGCGATGCAATTTGCAGTAAAATTCTGATTGTCGTTAGGTTTGTGGTCGGTGAAAACGTAGAAAAATATTCTATACCATAAATCTGAGAGTACCCTTTAGCAACAAATCTAGCTTTGTACTGTTCTATGCCTGATGCTGTAGTCTTTTTTGTAAAGACCCATCTTGTAGAAATAACATGTTTATATTTTGGGAGAGGCACTACCGTATAGGTATCATTTTCGGTTAAGGCATCTATTTCTTTTTTCATGGCAATTTTCCATTTGTCACAATGTTCTGAATTAATTGCTTCCTTAAAGCTTTTTGGCATATTTTCCATTGAATAGCAATAGTCGATTTGATAATCTTTTATATTGTCGACCACAAAAAAATCGGGTCGCCTTCTATTTCTTTTGGGATATTTTTCGACTTTATCATCATCATCATCACTATGGATACTCTTGTCTCCGTCATTTTTATTGTCTGCGTTTATTTGAATTATTTGAGGAAATATAATTTCATCTTCTTTATATGACGGGTTTTCATCTGTAAAATTAAACGTGTCTGTGAATTTTACACATCGGATTCTTTTTATTTTATCTTTCTCTGAAAATTGGCTGGACTGTTTTTATCGTATCCAAGAAATATACCTCTGTCGGCTTTAATATTCAATTTACTCTTTTTATCTATATATGCGAAGCAAGTTGAACCAAATATATGCATTCTGCTTAAATTTGTTTTTTTACCACAGAAAGATTCATATGAAGTTTTAGATAGTGTTCTGTTGCGTGTATAGACTGCCGCCATAAGTGCGTACGTCCAAAGGTTTTTGGGGAGTTTTGATTCAATGAGTAGGCATCTTGCCATTTCAAAAAGTGTCCGCCATGCTCTTTCAGTAGTTCCGTTTTGGTGTGGCGATCTGATTTTTCATGCTTGATATGATGGTTAATTAGTAAAAGTTCAAAATCTTTATTGGTGAATTCCATACCGTTGTCAGAGCGAATACACTTTACTTCACCGTAAGGAGCCATGTTGGCTAAATATTTTTTAGTTGCTAGCAGGGTATCAGATTTGTTCTTTAAAAAGTAAACCATTATTAAACCTGAATGGTCATCTACGAAATTCAACACATATCTATAATGTTCTCTGGCCATTGGTTCCACGGGACCGTTCAAGTTACAATGCACCATTGATAGGATTTTTTTGGCCTTCTTGTCTGGTATCTTGTTTTGATAGTTTGTCATTTTCCCTTGTGTACAGACGTCGCAGTTGAAGTTTTTTGATGTTTGTATTTTCATTCCATCAACTACAGTCGGCAACTTTTTGATATCAGTAATATTGCAGTGTCCAAGAATTTTATGCCATGTCTGTGTGGCAGGTGGTTTTCGATGGGACTACGCTATTTAAATAATATAGTCTTTCATTTTCTTTAATGTCGAATACAGTTCCATTCGGGTATACCAGTTTTGATTTATTGGGGTTAAAGTTTATATTTGCACCTTGTTTTGTGGCAGCTTGTACAGAAAATATATTTTGTTTAAATTTTGGGATTAGAAGAGCGTTTTCTAGAATACAGAAACATAGTTCACCTTTATTGTTCTTTAGCAAGATTTTAGCATCGCCTCTTTTCAAAACAATATCATTGACTCGACTCTCGTCAGCCAGTTCTACAAAATGATTTTGTGGCTTAAAGTTGGGATCAAAATTGATAAAATCAGATTCCTTTGTAATCACATGTGCCGTGGCCCCACAATCGACAAGAAAATTATTATTGTTTGTTGAAGCATTAAATGTACATGAAAATAAAAATGTATGATTACTAACAGAGCTCTCCACATTTTTAATGTAGTCGCCATTTTGAGTCCTGTATCTGCATTGAAAACTCTTGTGATTGGGTCGTCCACAATTATAGCAAATATTTTTTGTATTTTTCTTAGGAGAAAAATTGTTTTTGGCAAAGTTGCGGTTTTTATTCCTGGCATGGGTATAATTCCATTTTGGTGTTTTTATGTGTGTATTTTTAAATTTCATATTTGTGGATTCGTTTTTTTCTGTGATCATTTTTCAGTTTCTTCGTAACTTCTGAGTGCTACCTTGAATTGGCTAAAAGTCATGAGTTTTTCTTTCTGGGTTATCATGGTGGTAAATGGCTTGAAATCACTCAGTAATCCCTTAAGGACCATGGAAATTAACAGACTGTCACTTATAACTTCACCAGACATTTTTAAAGAATTTGCAGTCGTTTCGGCTCTTATAATATAATCAGTAATACTTTCAGCTTCCATTCGTTTTAGAGAGGTCAGTTCAGTATATAAAGAAATAATTTTGGGTTTTCCTTTCGATAAATTCTGCTTCACGCGTAGAGATTTTTCTAATGAAAAATAAAAATAGCGTGTGGCGACTTAACTAGTCATTATATGGTCTAAAGCAGAGTGCTCAGTGTTGGAATACAGTATTTCATGATTATATTATTAAACAACAATTCAGACAATGCACTGTACACCCCTGTTTATATACCCAACACAAAGACGATAAACTACTGATTTTGGTTTCATGGGTCGACATCAAATTGTGATTTTGGTTTTGTGGGTCGATGATATTTTAATCATGAAATACTGTATTCCAACACTGATCACACTGCTTTAGACCATATAATGACTTGTTAAGTCACCACACGCAATTTTTATTTGTCATTATAAATCCCTCTGGAGGGGTAATATAAATTTCACAGTCTATTGGGGCATTCAAATAAGCATTTTTTACATCCATTTGATGGATGTTTTCAGGTTATTGGGGGGATTCGACTGAATAATTTTTTTTTATGATATCCTAGAAATTTAACTTGTCACAATTCAAATTTTGATTCGGATCCATCGAAATAAAGACGCACGCTGGGCCCATAACCTCTAGAAGTGTAAGCCATGTTTAGTTTCAGAACAGTTTCCAATGGTTCATTGTTCTAAACAAGTCTTGAGAGGTGACTGGTTTGCAGTAGACAGTTCCACAGAGCAAAACATTCTTATTGCGTCGAGACGGAAAAAACATGCAAAATTGCTACAGAAAAGGTTTAATGTTTATGGAGCAATTCTGGTTTCTGATTGGTTGGGAGCAGAAGTGAATTAATTCGATTCGTCAGTTCCTAGTAGCATCGTTTATAAATAGAATCCCCCGACTGTGTGGGATCATACCCCATTCTATTTACAAAATATTGCAACTGAACCCCACGTTGAAAAATTCAACTCAATTTCAGTTTTTCTTGCCATTGACTATTCATATCCTTGATAATGTAAGCAATCATCAGCATATTGAAATTCCAACTTCCAAACTGAAATCAGTTATTTCTTACAATCTCTCATGGCATTTTTTAATCTATCAACTTTGAAAGTTTCTCTTTTTCCTCACGGATTCAATTGTCAAACTCAATTGCGCTACTATGCCTGTACCCCCAACTGACTGCCTTACCCTAAATGTATGTGCCCTAGTTCTTCTTATGAACGGTATCAAGATTCTAGTATAGTTGATTGCCACAGCACAAAGCCATCATCCAGAGCAAAAGTTTATAATAAAAACAACACAGATATAAGTATAGTATGCAAGCAAATTGTTGCTAGTGTCTCTATGCCCAGGTTAATTCTTCATCAATTTCGGAATATCAGCCAAGACTAACGCTCTCATTTGCAGCCCTTCTCAGTTTAATTCTGTAGCTATTTTCCCTGCATTAGTTCAACTTTTTCTTTACTTTATTTTCCCGATCTCTATATAAACTCTTTTTCTCTACTTCCTTTCATGTCTTTCTTTATATTCATTTTGTCTACTCTCTTCACTGAAATTTAAAGACTTCCACTTTTTCAAAATATTTCTAAGTCTTGACCATCGATGTTATTAATAATATAATGTCACTTGTCTGTGAAGTTCAAAGAACTGTCTTTTTGTAATTCTTACTTTATCTCTCCCAGCAGTCCTATTTGTGTGCAATAGAAACTGATATGCTAACAAAAAGATATTTTAAAACTTTTTTTTTTGTTTGTTTTTTTGCATAAAAAGTTAATGACATGCTGATCAAGAGGAAGTGTCTGTTGACATTAATTTTTATGTTAAAGGAGAAACTAGATAATGTTTTTTTTTTAATAGTTTGATCTGATTTCCAAACACTCACACAGATATATCTACATGTAAACTACAAAAGCACAAATCTCAAACCAAAGTTTTATTTTCATTATGTCTAGAAACGTTTAATGCGTGTAAAACAAAATAATACCAAATTTATTTTAGTAGCAAAACTTTCATAGTCCATGACTAAAAATGCAGACTTTGAACAGAGGAAAATTCCTTAAAATTGTAATGTTATCTTTTGGTAAATGGTTGCAATAATAGATCAAACCAGTCTAAACGTAGACCAAAACATAATTCCATTACCTCTTCAAAAAAAAAATGTAATCAAAGTATAACTGATTGTTGCTATAAAATTTCAATAATGATTCACAGCACATTAGAGATCAAGCTTGATTTTTCTTTTAAACGGTAAATAAATAAAAATAACAGTAACAGAATTTGATAATAGGGTTAAATGTTTGTTTACTAAAATGTTCAAAATGGATGTTTTTTGCATGAAAGACAACATAAAGCTTTATATTAAACCCACCACATTGATGAGTGGTTTGTTAAGATCAAACTGTTTCATATGCATACAAACAATTCATTAAATTGAAAAACATTAACATTTAAAAATAAATTGATGGTTTCTGAAAATAGTAATCTAATTTCAAATCAGCTGAAAACAAAACTATTACAGACACAAGAGAAAGAATTAAAATTTGTTTACATTCAAATTTGATCAAGATAAACCCCAAAATAAAGGAGTTATCACAAGTTAAAATTGAAGGGAATTTTAGTATATTTAAATATTTTTACACACTAAGCTGACTGCTTTGTGATACTTTCTCTAAGCCAATAACTTTCCTGCACCCAATTTTACTTTATTATGTAGTATTTGCTGTTTTTATTTTTTTGTAATATTTTACGTTCTTTTCTTTATTTTCAGGTACCTATATAAAATTTATTGCCAAGATGAAGGGTTAACTCCAATGGTTTTTTTTGATTACCCAACTCAAGGAGACACAAAGTTAAGATAAAACTATTATAATACATATAGAATGCAATAGAAGTTTTCTTTGTAGCTTCCATGTTACTTCAACCGACGAATTCTGGCTCTCCTCTGCAAATTTATACACTTTTCCATTAGCCAAATTGTAGCAACCATGGACTCATTTGAAAAGTGTTAACCATTCTGAAAAAATTAACTGTGAAACAAGAAACAACAATACCTGATTAAATGTTTGCCTGTTTATAACTTCTGTATTATTTCAAAAGACAAATTTTAGTTCTCTTCAGTGTGGAAATTTGTACACTTTTGCATTATGGAAACTATATCAGCCATGGACTTGCTGGATAAGGGGAAGCCATTTCACTGTCATATTTGCGATCGCGACTTTTCTCAGAAGGGCAACTTGCAGATGCACTTACGAACACACACTGGAGAGAAGCCCTATCGATGCAGCATCTGCGAGAGAGACTTTTCACAGAAGGTCAACTTGCAGATGCATCTGAGGATACACACTGGGGAGAAACCTTTCCGCTGCGACATGTGCAGCAAGGATTTCTCTCGGAAAGGAGATTTGAAAATCCATCTAAGAACACACACTGGTGAAAAGCCTTATCACTGCAAAATGTGCAACAAGGACTTTTCACAACATTCGTCGTTGGTTTTGCATATTCGATCTCATACTGGAGAGAAGCCATATAACTGCATCATTTGCGCGAAAGATTTTTCCCGGAAGGGGGACTTAAACAAGCATATGCGAATTCACAAGGGAGACAAGCCATTTCCGTGCGAGATTTGCGGTAAGGCCTTTTACCAGAATTCAGTTCTACTCCAGCATCTTAAAAAACACTACAAGGAGAAGCGCTTCAAGTGTGATGTATGCAACAAGGGCTTTTCTCAAAAATCCAGTTTGCTGATCCATGCGCAAAAGCATTCGGCACCAAAACAATTCCTCTGCGACATGTGCGGACAAGAGTTTTCCAAAGACAAAGACCTCCTAAATCACATGATGACACACACAGGCGAGAGATTGTTTTACTGCAAGAACTGTAATAAGAGCTTCTCCCGCTACGGCAACCTGAAGCGACACCGGTGCACGCAGGCCGACAAGAAACCATTTCACTGCGATATGTGCAGCAAGTCGTTTTTCTTGAAGCGCACTCTGGTGCATCACATCCGCACACACACCGGCGAGAAGCCGTTTAAGTGCAGCGTTTGTGAGAAGTGCTTCTCGCAGAATGGGACGCTCGTAATGCACATGCGCATACACACTGGGGAGAGACCGTACTGCTGTGAAATATGCAACAAAGGTTTCTGTCGCAACGGTGAGCTACTGATACACATTCGCACTCACACTGGGGAGAAGCCGTACCGTTGCGAGACATGTGAGATGACCTTTTCGCAGAACGCACACCTCTTGGCCCATGTCCGCACTCACACGGGTGAGAAACCATTTGTTTGCAAATTGTGCAACAAAAAATTTTCACGGAACGCGAATCTCTTGAAACATGCTCGCACACATTCGGAAGATTCAACTGCACAACAGGAATCAACGATTTCCGAATAAAAAATTTTTTTTTCTGGATTTTTTAGACGAGGAGTGATTATTTGGATTCTTTGGACTGCTGTTCTCATCTTAGGTATTATTTTGGATTGATGTAACATGTCAAAATCAGGAATATTTGAGTCTAATTCAGGAATCTGCATGGAAGCCATTCATTTGGAGCAAAAAGTTTTCCCGGATTGCAAATCTTTTAAAACATGTGTCCTCACATTCTGAAGAGTCTGCTGTGAAACAAAAGTCAGTGATATCTGATTAGATCTTAAGTAAATATGGCTAGAATTTTTCTGGATCAAGTAGAAATTCCTGCAGGAGTTCACCTTACAATTGATCCTAGATCAAAGATTCTGATTGTTTTCCTAGAGTTTTTTTTTTTTGTTTTGTCTCCAAGACTACAATATAAGCTTACAATCATGTAAAATGTGAGAAAGGAAAACATTTTTAATTAGTTGAAGATGACAGAAAAAAACTCATGCATTGCTAGTGTTCACATGTAATGCCTTTCTATTTTATGTAGAAAATTCACTCCTAAATTAACCTATCATTATGAATTTTGGAATGCATCTGTATGACGTACAGGTGATTAATGTGGGTTCTACTTAGTTTTTTGCCAAGAGAGAGTGGAAACATTTCTTGAAAATTCAAATCCTCCATTTCTTGTGTCTAATTATACTAAATAAGGATCTTTGTAGATACAAAAATGCACAAAACATTGATGTAATTTTTTTTCCGTTCCCTTTACAAAACTCAATCATGTTCTACAAAATCAAAATAATTTTTCCTCTACAAAACAAAACACCATAAATAAATATTTAAAGATATAAAGAACTTGAAACATAAAGCTTTTACCAAAATTACTGGATTCGTCATTAAATAATCTAAAAAGGGTTGATATGTCGTAGGAGAAAAGAATCACTCAAACCAATTCTTGTGAAATTTTAACAGTAGGTATTAAACATCAATTAATAAATATTCCTTAAATTTCAATTTCTTTGGAGAATTTTAAAAGGTTTTCAAGGGACATAATATGAGCACAACCTCTTATTTAAAAATTTAGGCTTGCATTAAATTTTGCCTATAATCATTAAACATTAATGAAGTAAGATTCTCAAAACATTTTATTGTAGTATCTAAATCATTAAATGAATTTTGATCAAAATTGGAATAAGTATTCTAAACATAAGGTTTACCCAGGTTATATTTCGATTTGAATCTTTGTAAGGGAGACATAAAAGTGATATAAAACTGTTTTATTAGTGGAACAGATTTTACCCATTGTAGAATCTATATTCACTGTTATTATTCACTAGCAGGGGGCACCTAACCTTGCTGACCGTAAAATATACTTAATATTATTGTTGGGAGGATTAATCAGAATCGGGAATTGAAAAAATCGGAATCAGAAAAATGTGTGCCTATTTTCCGATGCCAAAAACGATTCTTTTAATTGGCTTTTTTTTTTATTTGATTTTCTGCAAAGAAAATTCTTTCTACTGCTGATATTAATACTAAAATAATGAATATCTATTAATTTTAAGCTAAAATCGATCTTTACGTTTGCAAAATCATCTGCACATTTTACATGTGTTTTTTTTTATGCATATGGTGAAAAATAACAACTTTATAGTTAAATATTTAGATATTTATAAAGAATCGGAATCGGTAATTGTATCGGAATTGGGAATTTAATACAGAATCAGAAAAAAATGTTGGAATCGTCCCATTCCTACTTAATATATTTTAATTCATGCAGATTTTGTATTTCTTATTACAGAGCCAATTCTCTATTGAATATTCATATATATATATATATATATATAATACTGATTTCAAAGTTTAAAAAAAATGACTTGGGTGCCATCAACCAGAATCAAAATGAAAAAAATTTAATACTCCAGTCATGTTCTCTCATTTAGCACTTCAGTCGCATTCATTACCATTTGAACTAACCCGACTGATAAGAAATTTATAGAATTAAACCACTTTTAGCTATGATTAGTTTATGCATGCATAAACTAATAGAAATATCAGCAAGTTGAAATGAACTTTTGCATTTCAATTTGCTGACTTCTGTATGCGTTCATCCATCCAAACAGATTTTCATTGTTATAAACCAATACTTAGTGAAGGATTTCCTATTAATTTTAGTATCATGTGCTCAGCTGTTTAAGAGTTCAAATATTTACACACACCTATACATGCATCTACTGTTTTATTTATATAGATTATATATGGGATAATCATGTTGATAAACCGGTTCCCTTTAGAATTTCAAAGTTAAGCAATGTTGAACCTAGTCAGCATCAGATGGGTTACCATTTGAAAAAAATATCAGGTGCTATATGTAGGAAGACATTGACATCTCCCTGCAAGAACGTAATATCATTTCACCTACAAGCAACTGGGAAGTGCTTGTGAATTTAATATTTAATAGGATGAATGTTGCTTCAGTATGGTTTGATATTATTTATATAAAATAATGTCTCAGTTATTGCTATTAAATTAAATAAATAAAATTCTCGAACTGAAATGTTTTAAAGAAAACATTAACATTAGTGTGAGCACTGGTGAAGCCAATTTTTTTCTTTCAATTTTGATGGCAATATATTGCATATAAGATGTACACATATAATATAAACATATAATATATTATGTATTTTCAGTATTTACTTTAAACAGTGCTCAATCCATGAGTTGAGCCTAGTAGAGAAATTGACCTGATGATTTACCCCGCAACAATGTAACAAACGTTTTGGTGTAGGTTATTTGCCATAAGTTAAGTTTATTCTCATAATTCCTCTGCTTCCATCTCTCTTATATATATATATATGAGAGTGATGAATTTTTTATTTGTTTTTGATTATTGGGAGATAGGGCTTGGTTAGACATCCAAAAAGTTATACTGCATGGTAAACAAGGCCGATAGCCATTAGTTGTGTGCTCTCGTGTAATGAATGAATGCGTGAATGTAGGATTGACATGAAATTCTTAAAGATAAACTAAAATGACCAAAAAAATGGGCTGAAATAACGTAAATGAATAAAAAGTAAATGACTTAGAATGACTTTAATGAACTTAAGGATGAATTGAATGACCTTAAGAATGACTTGAATGCTTAAAAAATAACTAGAATCCTTCAAAAACAACTTGAATGATCTGGAAAATGACTTGAATGGCTTTGAGACTGACTGGTTGTAAAGTGGGTGATCATTTTACATTAAATTAATGCAGAAAAGTGATCCCCACTTTATATCACAAAGTTACAAACATAAGTGCAGCATGTAGTAAGAACAGATGGTATTTATTTGCTCCCCCACCGAGCAAATTAGGCACAAGGCCAATTTTTAATGTGAGGAGTGAAGGGAGGGAGAAGGGAAAAAGGGGACCAGCTCCCGAGAGGTGGGAAATGGGAGCTGGTTAATGGTCAGGCATGTGGGGTTGCCCCCACATCTGGTCTTTGCTAGTCATAGCTAGTCATAACTTGCAGCATCTGCCGGAACAGATGGTATTTATTTATTTGCTCCCCCACTGAGCAAATTAGGCACAAGGCCGTTTTTAATGTGAGGTAAAAACCAGCTCCCCTAAAAGGGGTCACTCTGGTTGCCAAAAATAATAATTGTCCCAGTATAGAGGGTTTCCCCTCCATTGACTGGTACAAATTATCTTAAGTGCAGTATCTGCCGGAACAGATACTACACTTTGATCTTGGCCAAAAGGCCAAGAAAAGGGTATTTATTTGCTCCCCCACCGAGCAAATTAGGCACAAGGCCGATTTTTAATGTGAGGGGTGAAGGGGAAATGGGGACCAACTCCCCGGGGAGTAGTGGAGCTGGATAGTGACAATTGGTATGGAGGGTTTCCCCTACATTGACCAAGGTCTTATATGTGGGGTCGCCCCCACATATAGTCTTTGCTTGCAGTATCTGTCGGAACAGATACTACACTTTGTTTTGATCTTGGCCAAAAGGCCAAGAAAAGATTAAAAAGCTAAGAACAGCATCTATTAACAACAGACCTTTGATCTTAACCAAAAAGGCCAAGCACAAAAGTGTTACAGACAGACCGACCGACAAAGTGACTTATAGAGTCACTTGCACGCGACTAAAAACATGAAAGACATTTGTGGAAAATAAGAAAGAAAATGGAGGAAAGAAAATAACAAAAGCATATAAATGAGTATAAAAAGCAATGAGAAAAAGGAAAAACCTCATATGGAAGGAGGGCAATGGTACTTATCTTTAGGCAGTTTTGTGCTTGCTAACTTTTGTGTGATAATTATATATCTACTAAGGGGTGGGGCTGAATTGCCCAGTTATAAAATACGGCTAAATATGATATTTTAATTTATGGAGATTTTGTAAACATTATTAATAGTCAATTTAAAAAAAGAAAACTAGACTTGGATGCCATCTTATCGTGCTATTAAAAAAAAAAAAAATGCATGGTGGGAGTGTGTAAGAAAGCTGACAATTTTAAAAGATAGGAATTTTAAAAAGGAGCAATTTTAAAAGAAACGTTATTAAAAGAAAAAAAAATGCTGTATGGTGAGCACGAACTTTAAAAAAGTTAAGCTTGTAAGCAAACAGGCTATCTATTGGACCAAGATGAAACCGATGTTATCACCTTGCAATTTTATCTTTTTAAAATAAAAGAAACAACCAACCGTTCACGCATGCGTGATTAACAAACACTGTCGAAGCCAAGATTTTTACCTGACCCGCACCTTCAAACAAAACATTTTTACATGAAATAATTGAGGATTTTATTTCTAATTTTTTTATATGTGTCTGAGAGATCGCTCTTTCTAACAGTACCAGGTTCATGCCAGTTCAATGCGGATGACAAAAGTTTTTAGTGGATATACAAACACACGGAAACCAAAATTTATACAACCGAAAATTATATATACATTAATTCAATTTTTACATTAATAATATTTTTCAAGTTATTTTCCATATATGCAACCTTTGTCAAAAACATCTGAACTACTGTCGCTGTTATTTTTTACATTACAGAA
The DNA here is from genome assembly GCF_053919585.1 of Euprymna scolopes. NCBI lineage: Eukaryota > Metazoa > Mollusca > Cephalopoda > Sepiida > Sepiolidae > Euprymna > Euprymna scolopes. The sequence continues at coordinate 46,910,922 of NC_136502.1, read as the reverse complement.
TTTGTTTTCAATGCTTAAAAATTTAGATTGATCAATCGCTCTTTTATAATAGAAGACCACAGATATGTTTTATCAATTTCAGTTTCGAAAATAACCCTTCATACCTTATGATTAAAGATGTAATAACATTACCATCTAATTTCCTCTATTTTATTTTTATTATCTAATCACTGCTTATCTAGGCTAAAAGCCACTGAAGGATAAGAGTTAATGAGACTGAAATTACTATCATTCGAAAGATTAGGAAAATTATGGGACCACTAACATTGACTAACAGTATGAAGATAGTACTTATCAGTGTTTTTTTTTCTATAAGTACTTGTTAACATTGAGCTTCAAGTCAACCTGGTTGTAATCAGCAGGGAAGTAATCCTACAGCAATGTATTCCACAACCATTGCAAAAGCTCTGTCTCTGAAAATTCCATCTGATGCTAGAGATGAGAGGATAGAAAATGACTAATGCAATGATCAAAATTTGATTACTTGGTGGTTTATAAGAAGAATTTGTGGACATTGGATTTCAAAACAACCATGTCGTAGTCTGCAAGAGGAACAATTACATGGTGATGTGTTGCTATGGTATAAAAAAATTGTAATCATTTTTGCAATATTTAAATGATACATACTTATTTGTATACCCCAGAGAGCTTTGCCACATGTATGAAAATAAAATTCCACAACCCTTGCAAAGAAGCTCTCTGAAAATTGCCATCTAATGCTAGGCACATCGAGAAACAAAGGAAACCATTTTTCGAAAAATGAGTTCCTGCTGTGAATGTCTTGTGAGAAGAAACAAAAAATTGAACGCTCCAGGCCACTACTTTATTTTTTAATGTTCGAGTTCATTTCCACAAAAAATAACTCTTTCTTTTCAAATATATCAATGTTTTCTGTGGCTAATTTACAGTTTTTTTGTAAATACTCAAGACTTCAAGATATTGCTGGATTAATATCTTTTACTAATGTATCACTAATTATGAAGGCCAAAAGCCACTCAAGCATAAAGATTAATGAAATGGATGGATTGTCCGCTAATTGATGAAAAATATGAGAGGATAAAAAATGATTAATAACATGAACAAAATTTGAATATGGTTTATAAGAATGACTATGTTGTAGTCTGCAAAGGAGCAGTTCCATGGTAATGTGTTGCAATGATATAAAAGCAAGTGAAATCATTTTTGTAACTTTTTAACAATACATATTTCTTATTTGCATACTCCAGAGAGATTCGCCACATGCTTGAAAACAAAATTTTGCCAATTATCACTATCTTAGTTCAATCTTTCAATTATCAGGAGCAGCATGCTACTCTCGATCCTTAACTGGTCAACCATCTCTTGACCTTTCTGAAATTAAATTTTGATATGATTTCTTTACATAGTTGGAGTCTGGTAGCTGGAAAACATGTCCAAACCATGTTAATCTTAACCTAGCAGTTGGACCTGAATAACATTTAAGCTGATATATTAAACTTGGATTCTGAATTTTTATTTGTTATTATACTATGTTATCGTATTATGATAGACTACTTTGCTACAGTTTATTTTTAAAAAATGATGTAATCCTGCCTGGACAACTGGTAATATGGAAACATTTTTCAATAACCAATGAAACTCAAAATTGATTCATATTTTTAGTGTAGAATATAACAAAAATTGTTTCTCATTCTCATTAATTTTTTTTTTTTACTGTATAAGTTTAAAAGTATTCAAAAACGTTTTTTAAACTTAAAAACTAAAGTGATTTTTACTGCATCTTTAGCAGTACCTGATAATTACAACTATTGTTTTTCTTTGTGGTATATTAGTGATTTTTACATAATCATAATGCCAAGGAAAGCTATTAAATGGCAATATTCTGTGAATTCACACATCTTTATATAATGCTTAATCTGTTGGTCATGTCACTCTGTGACAGATTTCAATCCATCTAAAATGCTTTTTCAAAATTAAGCATGCCACTGACTAATGTTCAAATCAAGTTTGGCATGGCGTTTTTGTTTAAATTGAAATTTGATCTTAATTTTAATTTAAGATTGAGCACTTTTGAGTGTATGTAAATATCTTTATTTGAAGCATCCTTCAGTCAGTGGGTAAGTCTGTCAGTTTGGTTGAGTATCAGTCAGTGAGTCTGATGGTTAGGTTTCATTGGGTTATGATGGTTAACTTTGACTTAGCACTTACTTTGACCATTTAAGCTTAATTTTGAACTAGCATTTATGTTGGTTTGACAAGCTTAAGTTTGAAATAGCATTTCTTTTGGTCTTTTAGACTTATGTGTAACTGGCATTTATCTTGATCTACCAGTGACCTTTGTAAAATAAATAAATAAATAAACGGAAGGCCTTTGCGATTTAACATGATGTCATACACTTTGGTTTAGGTGAGACATGCTTACAAGTTAGCCTGTCGATAATGAATAATAGCTTCTTTTAAAAAGTATTTGAAAACATTAAAAATTGCATCCATAAAAGGAAAGGGGCATAATACAATTTATATTGAAATTGAATTGTATTCTATATTAATTTAAAAAAAAAAGAAAAGAAGACTAAATTCAAATGAATAGTTTAATTATGCAGGTGACTGCGGACTGCCTATGAATTTAATATTCTCTTGACACTTTCTCCTTCAGAGGAAGCCAGTTCAACCTTCCTAGGTTGAATGCTGTACAGCAGGCAAATAACAGTTAAGCTTTGTGTTGTTTCTGCATTAAAGCAAGTAAAATAGTGTTTTGTAGATTTTAAAGGATAAAATTTGTTTATTATTTATTTATTATTATGAACAATTAGAAGATAACTTTTCTTAGAGACGTTATTCAAATAAAAATATGCAAAGTCAAGCAAGGCTTATTACAGTATTTTATACTATGATATAAACCTATTTGTTGTGCAGAAAATGTTGACTATGACGTGTACAAATATGCATGTTTTAAAGCCGAATATAATATTAAAATTATAAATTAGTAAACAAGCAAGCCGTAATTAAATAAACGCAGTTTATAAACAAACGATAAATACGTTTTAAAATGAAAAGAAAATAACTAAAAATGAATAATGAAGTTTTTAACTTATTAAACTTGTCGCTACAGAACATTCAAACTATTTGCCAATAAATATATAAAGTTATTTTTATCCATTTCACTTGGTTTAAATTGTATTTTTTGTCCTGAAATAAAGTTCTTTTTAATGTGTTCAGAATGTAATTTTGATTTAATCTTTTAATCATTGGTAGTTATTGACTTTTTTTGTTTGTTTGTTTTTTTGTAGCACCAAATATATTTTACTTGTTTCAGAATTTTATAATGCACAAAAAACTTTGATACAAAAAACAAAACTGGACATTCTTTTTATACAAAATGAAACAAATTTTAACAATGTAAAAGCGAAAATGAGGTGGTTTTTTTTTAGTTGATATATTGTAACATTTTAAATGTTAAAGAAGACGAAGCACATGATCTTTTATGTAAATATGTACATTTTCAGATGTTCTCATCAGTGAGCGATTAAGTAATCAAATGAAACCAATAAAATCTCTTTATTCATAGGTTGCATAGGGTGTTTACTCTTTATCTAGTCAGGTAGAAATCCAAGAAACAAAAACCATCTATACATACAAATGGTATTAGAAATATTTATGTATCTAGAATACCATGGCAAAATAGTAGTTTGGGCATGGATTCCTTAGCCATGTAGGCATTAAGGGAAATCAAACAGTCGACACATTTTCAAAAGAAGTTCATAAAATGACGGTAACAACTCAAACTTCCATTTACAGATTACAAGACCAAAATCAACCTCTACATAAGAAAATGGCAAAATACATGGGACATGTTTCCAAATAAAAAGTCGATAAACATCAACCCACAATTAAACTGGAAATCACAGAACTACTACCTAATCGAAGATAAGATATATTGAGCAGAATTAGAATTAACACATACTTAACTCATGCCTACCTTCTCAAAGGAGAAATAATGCCTTGGTTAGTGTTAGTCGGTCACATACTGATCAACTGCCAAAAATATAAGAACATTAGCAAGAAAAGCTATCACGCAACAACCCTTACAGAGCTATTCAAAGAAGTACCCGCTCTTTAAATAATAGAGTATTTAAGAAAAGACTTTCTAACTCTTATAGAACAAATACTAACAGAAATTGGTTTGAGCACAATATCACTAAGTGAGCTACTACTGACCTAAACTTTTCTGCCAACAAACTATTTTCTAAAACTAAACTAAACTCCTCATCAGGGTGCTTACATGGTCTTTCATAGTCATTTTTGTTGTTCATTATTTGTTGTGATCCTTTTGTGATTGTTGGCCTTTTGTATAACTTAAGATGAACAAAACTACTCGTGCATTGCCAAGGTTTCAAAGGTTTTATTTAGAGAAAGTTTGCTCCGGGAGGAGAGACTATGTAACTAATTACTTGCTCATCTACTTATTTTTCTTAGTCTTAAGGATGTGAATTGAGAGATGCAGGTGGACAGACATCGAAGTGACATTAACTTAGATTCTTTTTACATTGTCGAGTGCATCCTGTCTGTATTGCTCTCAAACATACGAAAGCCTTTTTATTGTTATCTTGTTGCCCTGCATTTCCATCACGTTTTGTCTAGGGAGCTAACCTCTACCATTTCAATCATGCCACTTGCAGTCAGTTATATCTCCATTTGCCACCAGGTTATTTTGACATCTACTAATGTAAACTTCACCGAAATTTGTGACATGATCATCCTCCTAGGAATTACCTCCACATATGGCAAAGTAGCGTAGTATCATCCTTCCAGGTCAGCAAAATATGCAACTTTAAACAAACATTAAATGAACCATTCATACACATTTCCAATATGTGCACATGTGTGTTATTGCCAGTGAGCGATCAACAAAATCTTTTTTTACATACGTATGTGGCTGCTGGTCTTCATTCTCTGATCGTCATTTTTCCATGCATGGCACTTGATCCACTTGTGGTCTTCTGTTTTATTCATGGCAAATTTACACACACCGAATCGTTATGGAGACTTTTTGGGGTTTGATAAGTTTTATTCAGAGAGTTTGCTCTTTAGGAGAAAGACCATGTAAATTACTTTTTACTTAATTTTCTTATATAGTCTTAAGGTGGTCGATCTACAGCAGAGTCTTGAGGCATTATTCACTTAGATCCTCTCTATATTTTAAGACACATCTCACCTCTTGCTTCCCGATTCCGATGACTTAACACTGTTCTATCCTCTAAACATGTGACATAATTTCTATGTAACAACAGTCAACACCTGCATTTCTAATATTTTGTCCAGGGAGATAATTATTGACTACCCTGCTTCAATTACGCCTGTTGCACTGGGTTTATTTTGATTTATGTCAGGTTATCCTAACATGTACTTATGTAACCTTTGCCAGAATTCATAGTAGTTAACATAATCTCTCTTTACTGACAGAGGATCCCCATATATAACAATATTTTATGACTAAGAAAAAACGGTGATAAGTAAAAGCTTTGTATAAAAGTTCACATTTGTAGACATTCAAAAATAAGAATTTGTATGAAGAAAAGCAAAACTTTTGTTTCAGAATTTTTTTGGATAAGGATTGATGATTTGTATGATTTGATAATTTGGATCATTTGATGATTTGGATCATTTGATGATTTGGATCATTTGATGATTTGGATCATTTGATAATTTGTATCATTTGATGATTTGTATCATTTGATAATGTGGATCATTTGATGATTTGTATCATTTGATAATGTGGATCATTTGATGATTTGTATCATTTGATAATGTGGATCATTTGATGATTTGTATCATTTGATAATGTGGATCATTTGATGATTTGTATCATTTGATAATGTGGATCATTTGATAATTTGTATCATTTGATGATTTGTATCATTTGATAATGTGGATCATTTGATGATTTGGATCATTTGATAATTTGGATCATTTGATGATTTGGATCATTTGATGATTTGGATCATTTGATAATTTGGATCATTTGATAATTTGGATCATTTGATGATTTGGATCATTTGATGATTTGGATCATTTGATAATTTGTATCATTTGATGATTTGTATCATTTGATAATGTGGATCATTTGATAATGTGGATCATTTGATAATGTGGATCATTTGATGATTTGGATCATTCAGACTACTATTCTCATCTCCTCAACGTTTTAGTCAATGTAACCTTTGATTTTCTTCATGCAACCTTTTATTTCGCATGTGATTTCATATTGACACAACACTACTTTCTCTTTCAGCGACAATTTTAAATCCATCCTCATTTAGAGATCGTCCTGCTTGTTTTTGGTCTTAAAAAAAGCTGCAACAAACAAGCTTTCTGCAATTGGAAAAGCTTGTGTGTTTTTTTTATTGGTTTTCCGATTATGTTGCTCTGTTGTTTGAAGTATACTGCTTGGATTACCTTCACTTACTCTCAACTCTCCTAGAAAATTGAAATTTTTTTTTGTTCTGAAACAGTTATTAATGGTCTGATTTTAAATTGAATACTTATATAACACTGTATGATTTTTTTTCAATGTAGAACACCTAAAAGAAAATACAATTTTTTTTGCCTGATGAGATCTTAATTATTAATAATTACAGATCGAAACATTATCATGCCAGCGTGGCAAAGCCTGTACATGTTTGTATAAATAAATGATTTTATATGACTATATTATTGTGTGTGTAGAGCAAAGATATAATTTTGTTACCGTTTTATCTGCTTAGTTACACATGTTTTGATTACCTAATCATATTAATGATCCGAAAATTTTGTCAGACTTTACAGGGACAATTATTATTAAAATGAGGAAAAAAGGATATTAGAAAAAGCACAAAAAACTCCAATAAGACAACAGCAACAGTCAAATTTAAAAAAAATTTGTGTTGTGTTATTACTTCCGTGGATTTTTGTTTGCCTTGCTCCAGGTTCGATCTTCCTATTCCTTGATGGAATAGCTGAGTCACGGCCCCAAAACGCTATCTGTTGCGTTCGTGGACAAATGGTCGCCGGACAAGTTTACCAACGAGTGTATATTTGGAATGACAACTAAAAGACTCGACTGTTTACAAAAGAATTCGAGTTTATTTTAAACAATCTTTCTTTACACTTTAGTGTCGGTTGTCACTGACTCCACTAGCGAGGAGAGAAGTGTTGGGAGAGATAGGTGGCGTGGCGGGGGTGTTGACAGATGACAGACTTGTTCTCACCACGTCGGCCGGCTACTCTTTTTCTAAAACAAAAACATCTTTGTTTATATTGGTATCGGTCACGTTTCTCTAGCCCCAGCTGCGAATGTCAGCTGCATTCCGATCTGGTCATAAAATATTTGTTGATGTTATTATTTTTGATTAATTCAAAGCATAATTGTCCCAATAATCCACAACCGTTGTTTTCGATTGTAGGCCAATTTCCTTTTGTTTGTTTGGCCTTGAAACATCACCGCATTCCAATTATGTGTGTCACTAGCTCAGGTGACGCTCATGTCCAACATTCCATGTTGCCATGCTTAAAACATGACCCTCACATCACGTTCTTGGCTTGCCTCTCCGATTTCTTCACAGCCTGTCCCCTTATTATACAACAATTGGAAGGTGATAAGGAGGTGGATAAAATATTAAACCAGACACAGGTAGGAATAGAGAGAGGGGTGGGAGAGAGAGTGAGTGAAAGGGTGAAAAAGAAGGACGTGAGATGGGTAAAACGTTGAAGGCAGCAGTAGAGGGAAAGAGAGGGATAAGCAGTTAATATTGTAGTGTTAACTTGTGGTAAGTTATGCAAATAAATATGGCGCTGAATACATGCCATGTGGAGTTTGACACGTAAATTAGCAATGCTACTTGGAAAGGGGGTGTTGTTTGCAATAACTAAGATGCGTCCTCTCGAAATAAGCTTAGTTACATTCAACTTAAGTGCATTTATTTATTTAAAGGAAGGATTAAATGCATCGATTTATTATTAACTAATTGACTAAAAAAAAGTCTGTAAGTAACGAGATAATAAATTAATAAAAGTGCAAGATATGAATGAAAGTAATGCATGTGCACATAATATATAAAACTATGAAAATATGAAGATAGGATATAAATAAAATACTAATAATAATAATGATAATAATAAAATAATGATAGTAGTAATAATAATAATATATGTATAATAAGATTCGCTAAGTAACTGTATAAATATAATAGATAAATATAAAAAAAAATAAAGTAAAATATATAAGTAAGATTATTAATTAGACGTGATCAAGAAGATGTAGGATCAGTTATATTCCTAAAAACATGCTTGGTTTAATATTTGGAAGTCTGTATTGATCTGGTATTAGGGGATCTGTATATTTAAGAGTTAATTGAGTAAGGGTTAAATAATAATGAATCAGAAGTCCTAAAAGTTCAGGTAAGTTTCGAGATATATATATATATATATACGTGTGTATATATATATATATATATATATATATATATATATATATACGTGTGTATATATATATATATATATATATATACGTGTATATATATATATATATATATATATATATATATACGTGTATATATATATATATATATATATATATACGTGTGTATATATATATATATATATATATATATATACGTGTGTATATATATATATATATATATATATATATATATATATACGTGTGTATATATATATATATATATATACGTGTGTATATATATATATATATACGTGTGTATATATATATATATACGTGTGTATATATATATATATATATATATATATACGTGTGTATATATATATATATATACGTGTGTATATATATATATATATACGTGTGTATATATATATATATATACGTGTGTATATATATATATATATACGTGTGTATATATATATATATATATATATACGTGTATATATATATATATATATATATATACGTGTGTATATATATATATATATATATATATATATATACGTGTGTATATATATATATATATATATATATATACGTGTGTATATATATATATATATATATATATATATATATATATATATATATATATATATATATACAGCAACAGTAAGTTAAATCAACTAATTTATGGTTGCAGAGGTTCCCAACATGATGATCCTTTGCTTGTGTATAAAATTTTTATATCAGAATTTTATAATACACAAAAAACTTTGATAAAAAACAAAACTGGGCATTCTTTTTATACAATTTTATATATATATTATATATAATATATATATATATATATATTATATATATATATATATATTATATATATATATATATATATTATATGCATTATATATATATATTATATACATATATTATATATATATATATATATATATATTATATGCATTATATATATATATATATATATATATATATATATATATATATATAGGCACCGCCAAAACTAGGGGAGGGGGCAGTTTAGTACTTGTCTTTTTAAAAATCTACCAAAAATCAGGTAATTATCCGATCAATACAGCGATTATTAAGAGAAGAATGAACTTTATAACAGTGTACTTATAATTCATAAACGATATTTATATATATATTTTATTTTACTTACAACCCCCCCCCCCCCTTGTTTTGAGGTGGTACAAATATGCTTAAAATAATCATCTGAAACTGAACACAACATATTGTGTTGTTGTAAGGGACAGAAATATAGATTAAAAAAAAATTGTTTGCATACCTTATTTTGACGTCTGAATATCAGAACTTCGATTGTGTTTAATTGTCCTACTTTTGAATTTTGAAGTGTGAAATTCGGTGAATATGTTAAGTAAAATAATTAATTTAAGTTAAGCAAAACAAAAAATTTTTTTTAATATTTATGCGAAAAAAGCCATTTTAAAATCTTTGATAAATAATTTAACAATTTTTTTTATAGCGAGCCGAATAATGCGTGACCATTATTAAACAGGGCTTGCTTTGAAGAATCGATACAAAAAAAAATTCGATAAATATTGTGCCCTTTATCTTAAAAATAGCATTATTTTTTCGATCCCGTTTGAAAACATTTGCCGCCTTTCGACTACGGTGGACCAAACGCGCTGAAATAATTTTTTTTATTCTGCTTTAAATTGCCCCTACCCCATTTTGGGGAGACTGGCCCCCACACACATACACATTAAAAACCAAACTCATACAAATGGTCACCCATCTGGTACTGGCCAGCCTCAGCGTTAATAATACATTGAAATTTTCGTTACTGAAAAATAAGTTTTTTTTTGCCTGTTTGGTCTTCCATAGTTTGCTTTGTATCGAATACAAACGTAAACAGTGTCGATCTAGACTCTAGATAGACGCGAAGTAACTGGTTGCCTATATGAATAAGTGGAATTATTTGAAATCCAGGTACTTATATTATAATATTTTTGCATATTCTCATAGAAAACATTTAAAATTTAATTAAAAATAGTAGAAAAAGTTTTATATTATTCTGTTTCCTATATGATAAAATTTAGGGTTTTATCTTTCTGGAAAAAAAAAATTACTCAGAAATAATGGATTTTAATAAATGTAATGTCGTTTTAAAAAACAACAACAACTTGATTTTTCAGCCATTTTTGGCGGTACGTATATATATATATATATATATATATATATATATATATATATATATATATATATATATATATTAGCGGGGGTACCCGGCGTTGCCCGAGTGTTTGTTTCCGGGACGGGGGGGGGGTTAAAAAATGTTATGGTAGGTAAGTAGGAAGGAGCAAACCCGGAGTCATGAGTAAAAGTAGGAAAATAAATTGTGAAAAAAAACAAAACATCTGCAACGTTAACAGTTCGGCCACCAAGAAAAGTCCATTCCAGTTGTGTAGGAAAAAAAAAAAAAAAAAAAACGACTACGGTAGGTCGGCGCGAACGTGAAAATACAATGTGAATTGTCCAGCATGCTAACCACTACGCCACAGAACACTGCAGCTTAGTTTAGTGATTTTAAATAACTTCACATGAAAGAACGACGAAGCAAAACCGGTGTTCTCTTCTCAACTGTTAGTTGTGAACGATCCCCAAACGGTGTGAAGTGGTGGCAGGGGGAGGAGGAATTTATTAGAGAGAAAATATTTTACCACTTCCATTGATCTTAACCGATTTTAGCCGTGACTTCTCAGCAGAAAAAGTATAGAAATCTAAGATTATCGAGGAAT